>NC_056725.1:1012036880-1012216620 GCF_019279795.1 Protopterus annectens
GGTGTAAAGACAGTATACCCATCACCCACACCCCACAGTGGATATTGTATGCACTGAAACCCATAATAATACTCTGACATACCCACCATCATACATTGACCAGGACTGCAATACAACCCCTTGTCTATCCCAAGAGTGATACTACAGGGATATGCATCTAATGCACATGCCACAGGGATAGTAGGGTGATGTATTGTCATGGCTCCCCTATGGTTAGCAACATCACTATCCCTAATACTGTGTGGCAAGGTGTATTGTATTAGGAGAATGTGGCCTCAGAATGCTGTATCCTACAAATATACACACATGCACACATATACACACTTTCCAGAACTCAGAGGGTATCTCATGCCTACCAACCCATTTGTACAACAGTGTTGTGCTGGTAATGCAAGCCCCAGGTAGCCCTTAGAGAGAAGAGTGTAACAAAGAACATGCAATGTCCGGTACAGCAGCAGCCACATCTAACTATGGCAATGGGGGTGTGGTGGGTGTAAAGGGCCTCAGGGTATTATCAACTACAGGTCTAAAACACACAAACACTGTTATTCTCAGTAATGCACATGTACACATTTGTCAGTACTGGGGTCCATCGGTGCAGGTGTTCATAGGTGTGTACCAGGCTATTGTCCATGGAGAGATGGGAAGTGTAGGGGATGTGTGTACAGTGGTATCATGCCACCTGCCATGTGCCAGTAGGCCATCCATCAACAGATACCGCAGGGGTGATCCTCAGGGTCAGAGTTACATGTAACATCCAATCATCTGGTGGCCCCTTCAGAGGGCTAGTGAGGTGCTCCAAGTGGTATGTATGCAACATGTATTACATAACATGGTCAGTGTCTGTCTTGGAGATCTGTACCCAAGCATGTTCTGTTGCTTGTGGTAGTGTAGTTGAGATATCCATGGCATGTGGTGGGTACAGGGTGTGGATTCCTAGCTGTGGCATTCATAACACAGTGGGCAGACATGTCAGTGTCAGTCAAGCATAGATTGCATGTAAGCAGCCAAGATGGATACCTGACATCTGCACATCTGTATGGAGGACAGACAGACATCAGCTAGCCAACTGGCTATGCATAAGGATGAATGTGTTGACAGATAGACATCTGACACCAATAGCTTTATCATTACTGCATGACAGCAGCCCTCAAAGACATGTCCTATACACACAGTAGTCTGCAGTTAATATCCACATGTCAGATCAATATCCAGTAGGAAATATTTAATGAGACACAGCTCACATGCCAGGAACACGACAGTGAAGACTCAGAGTTCATCTTTGCATGCAGGGGTGTTTGGTTCCAATACTACAATCTGCAATCTACTCTTACTTGGGAAAGCACTGTCAACAGTATTAACATAATGATACACTACATGCCAGTGTGACTGCATATAACCTGGGATACTACCCATGTATGTAACACATTCAAATGGAAAAGAGTGTTGTATAAGCCATATATACTCAGATGTCCCAGACAGTAGACTCACACCCTTTGTTACTGTAATGACAGCACATAGATGCATGTTATGTACATGGAATTAAATACACTTATTAAAGATGTCATTACCCTGATATTTTATCAGACCGGAATGTGAGCACTGGTTACAGAGCTGAGCCATGCTTAGCAGGTTTCAGCATTACTGCAATAAAAATGCTAACCATATTTGCACACTGGTAAGCGAAGCCTACATGGTGTAAGCACCTGTACGTTTAACCGTACGTTAGCAGTGCTTACCATCAGACAAACCCATGCAAACCTGATTAATCTGCTCAAAACTGCCTTAACCACTCCATATCCAACAGCCCTTGTTCTGCCCAGCAACAAAATAAACAGCCCTTGCACGTCTTGAACCCAGGACCCTGTATACTATAGTCACAGCAGTTAACCACTAAGCCATCACAGAAGTGAAGACAGTTGTTTTTCCCATATACCTGTCAGTACACATACTGAATAGTACTGAACAACTGCTATGACTTCTACAATTGTGTAGTACTTGTTAGTGATATTACTGTTGAATCACATATGCTGTTACATCTAAATATACACATATCAGATAAATATGGTGTGATACATCTGGGAAGGTATATACAACAGTCATGTTTACACATAACAAGGATATGGATATATATATATATATATATATATATATATATATATATATATATATATATATATACACATATGTAGATATATGTGTACATGTATATACACATATATATTCATGCATATGTATTTAAATACATGTGTATATTGCATTATATATATATATTTACTAGCACATATATAATGTTTATTTTACTGTTTCTTATTCTTTACAATCTAAGATTATACCAATGATTTCTCACTACAAACATGTATATAAGGTTTTTTACTGTTTTGTTATACTTTTAAATGTAAGATTTATAAAATTGTAATGCTAAACTGTTCATGGCCTCTACTGAAAAGGGATATGTATCCAGCTGGACTAGCCCAGTCAACAAATGTAAAATAAATAAAATTAAATAAATAAATAAATAAATAAATATATATATATATATATATATATATATATATATATATATATATACACACACACACATGGTCATATATAGAGCTATCTTTAGATATATATATATATATATATATATATATATATATATATATATATATATATATATATATATATATATATATATATATATATATATATATATATATATATATATATATATATATATATATATATATATATATATATATATATATATATATATATATATATACATATACATATACATATATATATATATATATATATATATATATATATATATATATATATATATATATATATTATTTATTTTACATTTGCTGAACGGGAAAGTCTGACTGGGTATATACCCATTTTCAGCGGAGGCCCAGGGAGAAAAGCTCCATATATTCAGACATATGAGAGTTACATAATATAAGAGGAAAATCTAGCATATCAGATGAAAAAGGAAACAGCGTAATTATAGTAAAGACACAGTTCAACAGGAGAAATGGCCTATATGTCAGAGTATAATATCACAAGGAAGGCTTCATATATTCAGACAAGCAAAATTTCACATAATATAAGAGTATAATCTAGCATTTCAGAGGGAAAAAAAACACAGCGTATTTATAGCAAAGACACAGCCTGACAGGTAATGACATATGTCAGAGTAAAATAACAATATAAGGTGCAAGACATTTGCCTAATAGTATTAATTTCTCAGATAGAGAAAAGAGTAAACATTGTACTGCAATCATCTGCTAGTTAAAGCATATGAAATACTGATAACCTGTTGACAGCTAATAGTAGAGCTGGCAGCTAATTAGTGGTACAGGAGAAAGGGGGGTTAGCTGGGGTATGGACAAGGACATAGCCAGTGAGATTTTGGTGTGCTTTAAGAGCATTTTTGAAGAGACTGCTGGAAGGGAGGGTAGTTATGGCAGTGGGAAGTGAGTTCCAAATTTTGGATATGGAGTAAGAGAATAGCGCTTCACCTGCAGAGATGTTGGGTTTGGTGACTTGGAGTAGATTTTTGTTGCAGGAGTGCAGGGGTCTGGAGGATTGGTAGGGCTGGAGAAGTGTATATGTTTAACATATGCCCATAACATGTAGTGGAGTCATACCTCAGCACCAACAGTCACAACCTCTTAGTGCAAGGGGATGTCATGTAAGTATTGCAGGTATAAATGTATACTTTTGCTACTGTAACAGGGGTTGTCTTAAGGGTGGCCACTGTGGTGCAGCAGTTAGTGTTGCCGCCTCACAGCAAGAGGTTCTCCAGTTCGATTCTATGCTGGGGTGCCTTCTATGTGGAGTCTGCATGTCCTCCTTGTGGTTGCGTGGATTTCCTCCAGGTGCTCCAGTTTCCTCCCACATCCCAAAGACATGCAGTAGGTGAATTGGGCACTCTAAATTGGCCCTAGGTGTGAGTGTGTGCATATGTGTGCCTTCTGTGGAAGATTGGGCGCCAGGCATGCAACTCGACACTGTAAAACTCCACTGCCAATCATGAGCGGACAGATGATCCGCTGTGGCGGCCCCTAACCGAGAAAAGCTGAAAGAAGAAGAAGAACAGGGGTTGTCTTAACAGAAATGTTGTGTGTGGGAAGTCACATCTGGTATTGACATGTACACCATCAGTTACTGACAGACATCATAAGATCATCATAGTGCAGTACCACAGATATCACAGTAATGGTCCTGTGGAATACAGCAGAGATATGACCAATAAACGTGGACAGTCTGACACACTCTGGTCAGTCCAGAGGTATACACAGAACCCCTTAGTGCAAGACGTGTGGACCAAGGCTGACAAAGTAGATGTTTACAGCCATGTAAATGGGGATATCACGTAAATACTGGAATAGATATGCTCACACAGTTTATGCATTCACACATTCCTGTCTGTCCTGACACATAATAACTGGAGGAGCAGAGGTCACAAGTCCACATACTACCCACTAGTTTGTGACATACATCTGTACAGCATCCCACTGCTCTGACAGAAATATACAACAGTTATGGTGGCCCAGCAGCAGTACATCTGACAAATATTTGGACATAACATAACAATGTTTAAATATACTGAGCTGCTAGGCATGTCACAAAGCACTGTGCAAACTACAGGCAGACTTCCACAACACTGGCCTACATTTCTTATGGGGGTATACACATGTACCTGCAAACATAGCAGGCTCTACAGGCATGTAACAGCATGGAGTAACAGACACCTGTGTGAAAGCGCATACCCACAACCAATCTGAGCACAGCCACAGCCACATATGGCAAGCATGCTTAATATTACAGTATATGGAGTGTGTGATTAACACCATCCTCATATGTGCCACTCACACTCTAACCCTACATATACTGGGCCAATACACAGTGTATTCCGATGCCTGACTGTGGTATGGGACATGTGTGGGTTTGGCCCTACAAACATGTATGCCAATAGGGTACCATACACTGGAGCAGAATGCAACATCAGATAGAACAGGACCAAGAACAATGACATCTACCACAGTCTGTACACAGGTCAAGGTACATATTCACAATGCACACTCTGTCAACAATCACCATAAGTACACAGACCGCACTACTGTACACACTACAACAGAATGTCCAGGTTTTGTCTTCAAATATAAGCACTACTATACATAACATGTCTACCAGTCTGATATCTCACTGGCTTGTTACCAGGTATGATGTCAGTAAATAATGGTGTACTGAACATATGCACCTCTTACTGCATGACATATGTACAAAGGTTGACAGAGTTGTGGCTGGAGGCACAGACACAGTACCAATATTGACATGTTGCTGTGATAAACACATACATTTACTGGTGTAACAGGGTTTGTTGTGACATATGTTTTCTGAGGGACATGAAGTCAGTAACTCACATGACTGTCACCATGTACTGACTGCAGTCCTCAGAGTATGCTACTGCATTTCTAAAGATAGGACATCTGTGAGTAACACAACGCACATAAGGCTCCAAACACTAGCCAGTCTGCAGATAGCCCTACAGGTGAGAGTTTCCTCAACCACATAACACTGTCATGACAGGTATTAAATCATGTAGACCAGCCATATCCACACAAACCCTGTTAAACCAACATTACTTCAAATGTATTTTGTCCTCATGTCTGGAACATCCCCCACCTGTTTGTTGGCCTGTCTCCACAGTGTATGTTGTAAGAGGTACACCCCACTACCTTCTGTGATGCTGTTAGCCAAACAACGACATGAAGTTCTGCTCACAGTGAATGAAAAGAGCCAACACCCACATGATGTTCCTAGTTATAGGATTGTGTTTCCATGCAATTGGCTATGGAAATGTTACCACAGCTGTTCCACATGCAATCAGCTAGTGCGGGACTGCAATTTGTGCACAGGTATAGGTTTTTACAGCTTGTGTGTTATCTAACTCAAGGATCACTTGCATAAAATTAGACCTGTTAGTAACATCCTGCATTTAATTGCTGGAACCTGTGTTCTGAGAGACTGCCTTCCAATCTATCTGCAAATATACAGAGCTGAGTATTTTTTTTTTTGGTTTTAAGAGTTTGTACTGTTAATCGTTGCTTAGATCTCTGTTGAAACTGTTTTGTTCCACGCACCCTCCCTATTTTTGGCTTTTAGTTTAAATTTGGTGGCTTTTGTAGTTGCCTGCCCCATTGTAGATTTGATATGGGACACTTCCCCAGTCCCATCTCTTTACCACATTCTACCTTTTTAATATAATTGCATTTTTAAACTGTGTTTGGTCTAATATTGCTACATACTCAAGTGTGCTAGCTTGCACTGCCTGTGAATTGTTTTTACTACTGTTTTAGCTACTTTTCTGTAAAAAAAATAAACAAATAAAAAAAAAACTGTAAGCCTGTTTCTAACCTTTCCTGTAACTAGTGTTCCAGATACAGATTTGCTGTATCCAGCACTGTATGTAAGCTTCAGAGCCCCGCAAGCCTTTATGTGTTGGAGGGAAGCCTTCTAGCTTATCACTGGTAGTGGTAAGCACTAGGTACCCTGTCTACCACATGAGTGGTTCTGGTCCAGAAATTGTAGTTATTGGCTGTTTGGACAGTCTCTTCCATCTCTCTCTCAACTTTCTGATTTGAAAACCTGCATTTGCACTTGTTTCTGTCCTGTAACTCGTCTAGTGCAGATACAGATTTTTAGTTTAGCACTTAAATTTGCTTATTCGTGCTCAGCACTTGTTCAGAACTTGTAAACCTTAAATAAGCTACTAATTACTATAGTATTCAGCCTTCATTACCTAGAGGAAAACAGTTTTTGTACTTACTTTTCCCACTTGCTTAGAGAAAAACAGTTCTTGTACTTACTTTCCTCACTTATCTAGAGGAAAATAGTTTTTTTATTCAGGCATGTCCAAGGGTCAGCTCCCAGTGTTCTCTCCTGTCTATCTGATGAATCTGGGCATCTTGAGGCAATGTAGAAATTGCCTCATGTACACAGACAACCCTCTCCTCCTACCACCAAACACTACAACCTGTGAGAGATGCATTTATCTAGCCAAACTGGAGGTAAAGCTCTCTCCAACCAAGACTGAACTTGACAGTCATGAGGAGAAGTAAACATTTGCACCACACCACACTCATCACATAGTCTCACTAAATCTACACCACCAAAATCCACACATAGTAACACAAAATCATTCGTGGAGGCTCTCAATAATAATCTGTCTAAGCAACAGAGACCTCCAAAGCAGAAACGCAAGCAACCTCCATTCACCCAACACAACCCAAATGACACATAGCCCACAGACTCAGTTTGCCACTCAACCACAGCCAATAAGGCAAAACAACGTACCCAACACACTAGTCATAGGTGACTCTATAGTCAGGCACACTGATGTCCCACTCACCAGGCTAAACAAGGAGAAGGTTACTGTCAGCTGCCTGTCAGGTGCCAGGATCTGCCACATAACCCATGCACTCAGGTCACTAAACAAAAAATACAAATATGACTCTGTCATTGTCCATGTTGGTGTGAATGACCTGAGATGTACCTCTCTGGACTACATGAAAAGAGACATGGAAGAGCTCTTTGATCTTGTAGCCCAGGCAGGTATGACCCTAGCCCTGAGTAGCATTCTTCCATTGCCCAGAATAATACCACAGTACAAAGACAAAATTATTGACTTCAACAATTGGCTAAGCTTCTGGTGTCATCCTAAGGGGATCCAGTGTCTGTCTGCTTGGGATGACATGGTCGACAGACCACAATGCTTTTCCACAGATGGCCTGCACCTGTCGCCCCTGGGATTCCGGATACTGGCTAAGGCTCTTGCTGCCCCTATAGTGCCTTTTATAGGCAAGGTTCAAACGAAAAATCCACCAACATAACAGGAACAGGCAAGCAAAAACTGAGGGTAATGCTACTCAATGCTAGAAGTCTAAATCTCAAAATGCACTCACTCGAGGCACTCCTTAAAATGGAGAACATTGATATCTGTGGAGTGACTGAGACCTGGTTCAAAGCTCCAGAGAGCACCCCTGCACTGCCAGGCTATAACTCACGCCACACTTTTCGGCCATGTAACCTGGACCAAAACACCAAAGGTGGTGGTGTGTCCATATTCATTAAGGATATCCACACCTCCAGGCTAGTTGTTCAGCATAATGCATCTGAGGTTATCCAAGTGCAACTAACTCTGGGCAAAACTGCAATCCAAATTGTAGTTTGCTACAGATCCCCCATCATGCCCCAGGATTCCCACTCCTCTTTTCCTGATGTACTGGAACATATTAGGGTTCAACCAAGCACCCTAATAATGGGCGACTTCAACTACCCCACCATTAACTGGGAAAACTACACGTGTACCAACTCCTTAGCTCAGCGCTTTCTGGAATTCATAAACTCCAATGCCCTGGATCAACTTATCTACACCCCCACCAGGGGCAACAATATCCTAGACCTAGTCATTACCAACATGAGTGACCGTTGTTCCATACCTGGTCAACTCCTCGTTGGTCCGATCCGACCATAAGCTAATCACCCTTGATATCCACATCCCGCCCCCACCCTCTTACAGCCGCGTGATGTCTACAGGTGTTTCTGCAGTTACCTCCTACTGCTCCTCTAGGCGTCAAATATTGCCTGTTCATATTTGCATTACTAAATCCAAAACTATGCTGCACACAATGTATCAGAATATATTATCTTGAAGCATATATTACGGCAAATACAATTGTATTGATATATGACCTCTGTTAATAAATATTTGTTAGAACTGTAAGGTGATAAATTCATTTTTTAAAGGCTGAAGCCACACCCACTGGTAGTTAAAGGTATACACTCAAAAGAGCTCTGCTGGAGGGAATGAATTAAGGAAACCATGGTAAAAAATTTCTCCAATGCTAACTTCATGCTTCTTAAGACAGAAGTGGTGAACTTCATGACACCCATGCAGATGGACAATACAGTTACAACTGCTGAATCTTACACAAATGCAGTCTATAAGCACTTACACGAGTGCATGGATCATGCTATCCCAAACAGAACCAAGACGCTATCCTCCAAAAAAAGGAAGCCAATCTGGTGGTCCCCTACCATAAAGAAACTGTACAACAGAAGGAAGAAACTGTTGCAAAAGAGAGTAAAATCCCATGAGTGGAGGAGCTCCCTGGTCAGCCTCAGTAAGAAGCTGAGGTCCCTTATAACATCCTCCAAAGCTAGCTATGAAACCAAACTCACCACTAATTCTAAGGACAACCACAAAGCATTATATAGCTATGTCAAGAATCTCGATGGCAACACCCAGATCTGCTATGTAAGTGCTTTCGGGTTTTATCCAAACCCTTCTTCAGACATATATGTCTGAAGAAGGGTTTGGTTAAAACCCCAAAGCACTTACAGTGTTTTAAACTACTGTGAAGAATAAAGGACTATAAATTAAAGAGCTGTGGTGATACCGGACGTATATTTTTCTAGTAAAGTTCTTCATTAGCACTCTTCAAAAAAAATCTTGATGAGTGGATGGGTAATAGGAAATACACCCCGGGGATCACTTCTGTGTCTCTGCTCGACAGTGGCACAGGAAATTAACTTTCTTGGGTGGTGTAAGCCAGGGAATCTTGTTGGCAAGACTTACGTAGGCCCTTGGACTGATAGCCTAGTACCTACCTATGAACCTATGAACCTAGGCAATCAGCTGATCATGAGCATCGCTTACAAAACACAACCTGCTGCCTAAGCAAAGTAGGTGTACTTTTCCACATACACCAGAAATGGAGTGAGAGAGACAAAGTAAGAAGGGAAAGGGGTAGGAGAGTACAAGCTAAGCATGTTTGTGTCACACACTTTCCTGTATAGGATTTCAACCCCCTGCATGCCTATGTATTGCTATTACATTTGTATGCAGTTATTGCATGCACCACATAGCTTACATGCTGGTGAGCTGTCCGAAGGTATCTTTGAAGGTGAATGACATCAGTAACAGTGATAAAGGAGGGATAAGGTAAGTGCAGTACACATGCCTGTCCACAAAAGCAGGTGTCAAGAAAGACACAACCACACTTCTCTCAGGAACTCACACACATTATCACAGTTGGCAGGGTCAAGATTAGAATTCCTAACTAACTAGTTTGCTACACTACAGTATTACACAGATATCACGTGCACCACAGAGGTTATCAGGCTGATATATGGGCAAAAGGTATATCAAGGTGACTGACATCAGAAGGCATGCTTCAGTAGGGCAATGGGAGGTGTAGTGAGTATGAGTGGCTTCCAAATCATTAATCGCCACACACACAAAGACACAGATTTGCCAGTACTGACATGCATGGGTTCACTGCTTCACAGCTGTGTAGTGGCTGACTCTGCCAGAAGGCTGTACAAGGCTAGGCAAAGGGTATACCTTGGAATTAGGCCACATGACAATAGTCTGCAGTGTGGCTCAGGGGTGTAGTTCCTGGATTGGCACACACAGGTGGGTATTGTATTCACCATCCACTCATCTGTGTTATAGGTTCATAGGTTGGTACTAGGCTATCTGCCCTAAGGCCTATGCAAGCCTAGCCACAACAATTCCCTGGAAATTTTTTCCCACAATATTTACTTCTCTGGGCCCCTGTCTAGTAGGGCGACTGACATGATCCCTGGGGTGAATTTCCTATCTCCTATCCAATCATCAAGATTCCTTTTGAAAAGGGCCAATGAGGCGCTCTGCTTGACATGTATGGGCAGTCCATTCCAGACTATGGGGAGTCTCTGGGTCAAGAACCTATCCCTCCAGCATGTTGTGTTCATTGTGATGATAAGGTTTAAATCCCTGGAGCATATGGCTCTGAGGGATTGGGATTTCTTTAAGTGGAGCATGTCCAACAGCTCAGGGTTTGACATGGCCTCATATGTTAAGCAGAGATCGCCTCTGAGTAGACGATATGCCATAGAGTATAGCTGGAGTTTTTTTAGACGGTCAGCATATGGCATCTGCTTTAGGCCTGTGATTCTTTTAGTGAGGTATTTCTTTGGCCTTTCCAGTTGTTGCAGATGTCTTGTGAGGTACATACCAAATGGGGCATTATACTCTATAATGGGTCTAATGAGGGATGAGTACAGTGGGACAATGACCTCCTTTTATCTGGATGAAAAGCCCTTAGTGATGAGGTGTGCCATGTAGAAGGATTTCCTGACTGTTGTGGTGATGTGGTAATCAAAAGTGAGACCACTGTCCACTTGTGTCCCTAAGTCTCTTATCACACTTTCAATGTTTAGTGTCCTGCCACCTATGTGGTAGGTCATGGGTACATGTGTTTTTTCCAAAGGGGATAACTATACTTTTCTTGGCATTAAGCTTGAGCCCATGGCTCTGGCACCAGACATCTGTTTCTGTAAGGCCCTTTTGTAGAATATCCACATCATTTGGGGATTCAATAATGGCTCCCAGTTTGCAGTCATCTGCAAACTTTGTTAGCCAGAGTCCCTTAGTGTTGGCTTGTACTTCAGAGAAGTAGATGCCAAACAAGAGTGGTCCCAGGACTGAACCCTGAGGTACTCCACTTGTCACTTGTCTGGAGCTGGATTTGGAGTCAGCTACTTTTACAGTCTGGGTTCTGTCAGTAAGCCAGTTGGCAACCCATCAGGTGATGTAGGGAGAGAACAGGGAGTGTTACTATTGTGGGTAGCCGGTGCTGTGCAATGCTTGCCATGTACGTGTTCTATATTCCATAACATGGGCAGTGTCTGGGATGTGTACATGTCCCACATGCATATTCTGTGACTTGTGGAAGTGTACCTGTGATGTCTCGGGCATGTTGTGTGGACAGATTGTTATCATCTGATGTGGCATTCCTGACCTCAAGTGGTGAGAACTAGGTATGGAAGTGAGGTTAATGCTGCACCTACATTGACAGCATGATACAGATATTCACTGGTGTGAGTGGCATCTGTCTATACAGGGCATGTGTATAAGGCATGGTATTTCCTTTGTGGGTTACATTTGTTGACTCTACAGTTGTTGCAGGCATCCAGTGGAGAACATAGCAAAGGACAGCTGTAAGCAATTATTTGCCTATTCTAGGGATGGAACAGGGTGCCATGTCCTCTGAAGTCCACTGCAATCACACCATGGTTACTACCTGTGGGCAATATGCAGGGAACTACCAACATAGTGGTTGTTGCCTAGCCAAGTGTGTTTGTGACTGAGACATGGGTGGAGAGTGTTCTCTGGGTAATACAAGGATTGTATATATTGTTACCCAATCCATAATGTAACATGTAGGGGTATGGATTGTCTACACCAGCCTCTCTGCTGTTTGACATCTGCTGTCCTTGTAAGGTGGACATGGTGACATATAATAGGTCCTCAATATAAGAAATTTGCAAAACCCACCCCACAATGAGTCCTGTTATTACACAACCATAGCTACTTCCACACAGGATACTAATGACAAACACACACATGACAGTGCTGAGATTCAAACCCTTACCTAGCTATGCATTGCTATTACAGTGTACTGCATTTATTGCATGCACCAGGGAGCTTATAGGGCTAGTTTTTCCCCAAAAGTGTATTTCAAGGTGAATAACATCAGCAGGCTTGCCAAAGCAGGGTAATGGAAAGTGTATTGACTGTGAATGGCCTCAAAAGCATTGATCCCTACACAGACAAACAAACACAAACACAGAGTTTCACAATTGCCATGTCTGGGAGTTATAGCATGTGCCACGGAGCTTATAGGGTTTCTCCTTCTGCAAAGGTGTATTTCAAGGTGAATGACATCAGCAGGGTTGCCAAAGTATGGCAATGGAAAGTGTAGTGATTGTGAATGGCCTCAAAAGCAGTGATCCCTACACAGACAAAGACTAACACACACACACACACACACACACACACACACACACACACACACACAGACACACACACACACACATGCACATGCACGCACACACACACATACACACACACACACACACACACACACACACACACACACACACACACACACACACAAACACACACACACGCGCGCACTTTCACAGTTGCCATGTCTGGGATTTAGAACTCCTACCTAACTAGTACATCACACCATAGCATTACTCAGTTATAGCACGTGCCATGGAGCCTATAGGGCTAGACCTTCTGCAAAGGTGTATTTCAAAGTGAATGACATCAGCAGGCTTGCCAAAGTAGGGCAATAGAAAGTGTAGTGACTGTGAATGGCCTCAAAAGCATTGATCCCTACACACACACACACACACACACACACACACACACACACACACACACACACTCAGAGTTCCACAGTTGCCAAGTTGGGGATTAGAACTCCTACCTAGCTAGTACATCACACTACAGCATTATGCTGTTATAGCATGCGCCATGGAACCTATAGGGCTAGCCCTTCTGCAAAGATATATTTCAAGGTGAATGACATCAGCAGGCTTGCCAAAGTAGGGCAATGGAAAGTGTAGTGACTGTGAATGGCCTCAAAAGCATTGACCCCCTACACACACACACACACACACACACACACACACACACACACACACACACACACACACACACACAGATTCTCACAGTTGCCATATCCAGCATTAGAACTCTTACTTAACTAGTACATCACACTATAGTATCACCTCAAGTGGTGAGAACCATGGAGCTTATAGGGCTAGTCTTTCCGCAAAAGTGTTTTTCAAGGTGAATGACATCAGCAGGCTTGCCAAAGTAGGGCAATGGAAAGTGTAGTGACTGTGAATGGCCTCAAAAGCATTGATCCCTACACACACACGCACACACACACACACACACACACACACACACACACACACACACACACACACACACACACACTAACACAGTTGCCATGTCTGGGATTAGACCTCCTACCTAACTAGTACATCACACTACAACATTATGCAGTTATAGCACACACCACAGAGTTTATAGGGCTACTCTTTCCCCAAAGGTGTATTTCAAGGTGAATGACATCAGCAGGCTTGCCAAAGTAGGGCAATGGGGAGTGCAGTGTGTGTGAATGGGCCATAAACCATTCACCTGGAAGCACACACATAACACTCAGTTACATACAGGTTTACATTTAACAGGAGCATGTATACAACTGATAGATGAATAATGACTTGTACAGTCATGTTACACAGTTATCACAAGCACCACAGACACTATAGTGCTGAGGGATACCAGAAGCAAATGTCTACAGTGATAGACATTTGCACATCATGTGGTATTGACCAACTGGATGTGTGCTGGGTGGGACAGGCCTCATGATGGGAAGCTCTTTGTCACTGACTGTCACTCTCTTCCACATATCTATATATGTGTATGTTTGGCCTATTATAGTGTGTTGTCTTTGGATATATGTGTGTATTCCTATCCGATGTGTGTGCAAAGCATGACTGGTGTGGAGTGTGTGCACAAACATCTGCGACTGACAGATATGTATAGTCCACTGTTGTTGCCAGACATGGGCTTCATTTCTTTAAGTGTGGGAGAATGTCCAGTATGACCTTTCAGTATTTTGTTGTCAGACATGGGCTTCATTTCTCTAAGTGTGGGAGCATGCCCAGTATGACCTTCTGTATTGGATGTGTGAATCTACTAGGTAGATTGTACTCCAGTGCAAGCATTTGTGTTCTACACCTACAGCTAGCAACCTGTTTCTGCAGGATATTTGTAGATTGGGTGACAGTATGGGGTCACAATGGGCAAAGGATAGTGGGATACTGTAACTAATTGTGTTTGTGCTGCTTCTGCTACATGGTTTTGGTGTTAGCAGAGATATTCAGACATATGTACTGTTTTACACTTTGATGTTTTATGTCATCAACTACTGACATGTATACATATTTATTTGCAGTAATTTCCTGGGGGACACAATATGAATAAAGCTGTGTCCAGTATTGTGGCCTGCAACCTACATATTCTTGCACACTCATGCCATTCTGGAGGGGGAGCTGCAGACACTTGCTGATGGTTCTGTGTAAATGGTTCAGCACCTTGGTACTGTGGTGGCTGAGGATCCCATGCTTGTACATCCATCAACATGACAGTATGGTCATATCCTGCTGTGGCCATACCTCACAGCTGTACAGATTCACACAGGTTACACAAAGGCAGGGCTCATATTTCTGGTCATTACCCCTTCACATTGTGGTTTATGAGCAGGTTTGTGGCCACCCATTCCTGTGTTTGCAGGCAGGGATAGTATGTGCACACATCTGAGTTTCAGACTTCACACACTCCATGGCGTCCATGCTTTAACCCCCCCCCCCAGTTATTCTATCCTTTTCTGAACATTATGCAAATGTTATCTAATAAGTATCCCTATAGTTATCACTTCATTCCAGCAGTATTTAGGGGTTGATCCACAGTTCATGCAGTAGGACATGGTGGACATGCTACTGGGATTTGTTGACATGGCTTTGCATTTGTGTTCTGTGGACTGCATTATGTTGTTATTTGTGAGTCCATGAGATAACATACATTAGCAGTATGGGTGAGATGCAGGCCTTTGACAGAGGACTATAAGGCATTTGGTAGTTATGCAGGCCATCTGTAGCAGGCTGGTGCATTGTGTGACTCCTACAGTCCCAAGCTGCAAGCCACTATATTCCCCTGGGGTGACAGGGTGGGTGTGCCTGGTGTTAATGTCAATAGTTTCTGTCCTTATTGATCCATTTGTGTGGATGCTGGCAGAGTACTGCTTACAGCTAGGGACACACCTGCATGGGACACCTCTTCAGCATGCTGCATTCTGTGGCTATTCCCATACAGAGGTGGGGGTCATATTGTACTCATTCCCAACAGCAAGGATAAGACATGTGAGGTACCTGTGGCTGATGGTGGGGTGAGCTGGGTGCATGTGTGCTATGGAAGCTACTTGCAGCTGAGTCCCAGATATACATGGGGCTTTCCACTTATGCTGGCTTGTGCAGGGACATCAGCAGTTTCTTGGTACTTCATACCTGTGCCTTTTGTGGTCTGCCAGTGTTTGGCCAGACTACATCAGTATTCCATACTACACAGCCAACTAATGTGCTGCTAACCTGTATGTGCAATTCCAAAGGTGTGTCCATCTGACAGTAACATTTTATACATTCACTGTCTAGGGTACTTCCACCTATGTACTGTTTGTTTGTCTGGGCCCACATTCATGGCATGTCCATCTTTCAGATGGTGACAAATATTACATCCGAACAATTAGTATGGATTACTGCAGGATTGTGTTTTGCTGGGATGCATTGTGTTTGGCACTGCAGTTGTGAGAACTTGGCCCTGTCATCAACAGTACTGGCCATTAGCCACCAGGACACAACTCTCCATGCCTACATGCTGACCACTTTCACACAATATACAACATGCAGCAACCTAACACACAGAGCCCTGCATATTGTACACATGCTGCAATCTATCCTGCTACTTTGGCTAGCTCAGGTAATCTGTGCTCCACTGTTATTATACCTACATGTACATGTTATTACATTTCTACATAGGATTGTGGGGGGGAAACACCTGACAACTGTAAATATTTGCTATGACTGTACTGGTATTTCAGGTACTCCATTACATTCTGTATTCTGACCTATCATGCAGACTACACGCATATCAGTGCACTACAGTTCTTAGGTTTTATTGACCTACATTTCAGTTTCAGACTCCTTACCCTTCAGAACTAACATCCCACTGCCTGACCTATTGTAGTCTGTCTGTGTAGGTCTGGAGGGGGCTGTTCTCCATAGCCATCAAGCAGAGGCCTTGTCACAGCCTTTCTTTGTGTTTGTCTACACCTGTCCTGCTGGCTAAGACTGTTGTTGGGTATGTGAGCCTCACTGACATGCATGTGTGTGTCCTATGGACACACATTTGGCCCACCACATGGCATGCAGTGGGTTTTGTCACTTTGTCTAGTACTGCCTACTATGCTGACACCAGTATTTGTTAAGGATTTCATGCTGCCAATATAGGAGTCTTCTATCTGCTGCCATCTCACTCAGCCACCCGATTCCATAACATGCCACATCTGTACCATAGATACAGGTAGCAGAACATACTACTACATTCAGCAATTGATAGTGAGCGTGACTTACCTTGTGGCTGTGCCAGTATTGAGGATAGTGCTGGAGGGATGACTGTCGGATGCACATAGTACACTCCCTATACATGGTTAAACACAGGTAGTGTCATGTTTGGCATCCCTTTTACTGTATGTGTGAGTCAGAGTGAGGTATCATTCCCTGGGTTCCTACCATGTCAGTGTATGTGTTATGCATTGCCTCTTTGCCAAGGCTTGGGAATACTGGGCATGCCTCTTTCTGCCTACTGGGGCAGGCTCAGGTTGTTCCTCCGCTGAGTCTCTCTGTGCATGTTCTGGACTTGGCAATGTTGGGAGGCTGTGTGGCCCTGCCCTATGTGGTTCCTGCTGCAGTTGTTTCCACAGGATCATATTCTGTAGCATGGCACATACAATGACAATTTGAGTACATGTAGCTGGTGAGTACTGCAAGGCTCCACTGGATATGCCCAGGCACCGGAACCATGAGTTAAGCATCCCAAACACAGGCTCTGTTATGATTCTGGTCTGTGAGTGTGCCTTATTATGGAGTTCTTGTTTGGGTGTGTATGCATTTCTGATGGGTGTCATCAGCCACTGCTCTAGTGTGTAACCAGCATCCCCCACTAGGTGGCCATATGGGATATCCCCATTGGCAAATCTCTGGTACAGCTGCATCATATGCCAGATGTGGGAGTCATGATAGCTTCCAGGGCTGCCAGCACACACATTCATTATAATGCCCTGGGCATCACAAACAAACTGGCAGTTGATGGAGGGAAGCCCTTGCGGTTTATGTAGACTCTACCCCACTCGCTGGGTTGTGCTTTGAAGTGTATGTGCGTGCAGTCTACAGCATCCACTACCTCAGTTTTTTCTGCTATTTGGTGGAAGAGGCGCATATTGCTGGTCAAAGCCTCATGGATGTTGAGGAAATATATGTGCTCACTGGCATTTCCTGACATGGCATCCAGGAACTGGTGGACTACCCTGGATGCTGATGTTTGTGAGATCCCCATGAGATCCCCAGTTGACCTTTGGAAGGTACCGGTGGCTAGTATTCTTAAGTCTACACATACCTTGGTATCCACTGGGATGCGGTCCCCTCTATTGGTTCCGTGCGTGATGCGTGGCCAGCACAGCTCAACAATTTGCTGTAGTAGGTCCCTGTCCACCCTATAGCACTCCACTATCTCCAGTTCATGTAGCACTTGGTTGATTACCCTAGGTCTGTACACTCTTCTCCTTCTCCTCACTGTGGGTTGGTCATCAGCATTCTCATCCTCACCACCCTCAGCCTCTTCCACATGTTGATTTATGAGAGCAAAAGCAGCCCTATCATTTTGTTGCTTTTGTTAGGTAAAATTTCCCTGTTTGTGTACACTGGTGGTGTAGAGTTTGTGGGAAAAAACAGAGGGAAAGGTGTTTGCATAGTTTATAGTAGTGTGAGGGGGTGGGCTGGGCTTCTGCCTGTGTAATTGGCTGATTCTGATACATTTCACCTACCAGCTATGCTAGTTTACATGATTACCTTCCCACTGCTGTTTTCCCTTCCCATTGCCTTTCTGTTTAAGCCCCGATGTGCACCGCACAAACCCAGTGCTCAGATGTGAACAAAGCTGCTATTTCTTGGTTTAATTTTTTTTTTTTGTTTTGTTTAAAACCTGGTGCACGGTGCGCACACCTGTTTAGGCAATGTAAAGACTGCTAGGCAGCTTCAGACACACCCCCTTCATTAGCTCTGCTAAGCTAAGGGCAAACCTGAGCCACAGAGCTCCAATAAGTTTACAGTATGCCTGACACACCTCTCTATTATGTCAGCTAACTCTTAGGCTTGCATCATGGTTTTCCTGCACCTACACGGTTGGGTGTAGTCTAGCCATGATTAGAAATCTGTGATTCAGTATCATTCCCCTCATTTGCATAGAATTGACTGCTAATGCCTAGTTACAAGTCTGACACTGAGCCTTCCCCCTTAACAACCACTATTCAGTGGCCTTGTTATCTTCTGCCTGCCATTGATTATAATGGCAAAATTGTGATTTTGCATAAAAAGCTTTTTTCAAGGTTTTAGTTTTATTTTTGGACTGATCCCGTTTGCACGCTGCTGCCCTACACTTAAACGGCCAAAATTGGCTAAAAAAAAATAAAAGTTATTTTTTATTTTGAAACTCTTTTTTATCCCAGTGGCCATATATTTGGCCATTGGCATGCCTTCCACATTATATACACCCTTTATTTGGAGCTGTCATGGCTCCATTTTGTAGTTTGCAAAAATGTGCTCGGTTACTAACCGAGTACATTTCTGCAGGTTACACTAATCCTGCATGGATGGCTGCCAGCTTCCTGGATCACTAAGTCACCTCACTTGCATGGTTTTCACCTGCAAATGGGGTAATTAGCATACAGGAGCTGTGTCTGTGCAGGAATAGTGCAGGAGTGCTGGTGCACATCCCGGGAGCTTGTTCCTGGATCTCTTGGTGGCCATATTGCCTCCAGCAGTTCTTGCACTATTCCTGCATGCCGTGCAGAGCTTCCTGAATTCCGGGGTCAGAAATGTGGGCAGTAGTCTTAGATACAAAGTTTGCTTGGGAGCTATATCATTTGTAATTATCGATACACTTAGTAAACAATGAATAATTAGTTGTGGAGAAATCCCTGAATGCAGAGGAGTTATTATGGTCACAAAGTAGGTTTTCATAGAGATGATCACAGAAGATTGTCTGTTTTGATGAGAGAGGGGAATATCAAGTGGGCTGATGCAGTTGGCACAATAGTTTGTGATGACAAGGCTAAGAAGATTAAATCCACTGGTAGCTAGTGAACATTTTGGTCAAGTATATTGGCATTTACAAAGTCTAGAAATCTCTATGCATATTCTTGTTGGTAGTACATGATTACCAATTTACATGTGGATAGTTGATGGAAAAAGGGAGGGCTAATGATGTGATCCAAAGGAACAGAAGTAGAATAGAGAAGTTAAAAATGAGGGCCCAGAAGGCAGCAGGATGGTGACACTATGCCTGATTTAAGTAGTAAATAGGGGTGACAAATCCTATGCCAAAGCAGAGAGTATGGACAATGAAATGCACAGCTGGAAGATTAAAGAGATAACAATATGAGACAGGAAATGTATATATTTAAATATACAGTAAAAACAACAGTGGTAGTACTGAGGAAACTCTTAAAGAAGGGATGATACTGGGAGTGCAACAAGAGATGTGAATTGGAGATGGGATACATGAGAGGAGGAAGCAAACCTTCAGGAAGGAATTGAAGTAGTAGGATGAAAAAGGGCTGAGATATTTTGAACAAATGCAAGAGGAAGAGAAGAGCATAGTATATGACTTCTGAGTAGTATAAATGGACTTTTGGATTAACAATAGAAGACTGATTAGCATATAGGGAAGTAGTCAGGAGATTAGATATGGAGACGAAAGATGAAAGAAAGAAGGAAAACAGGGAGAGTATTAGAGAGAAAGGACGTGTCTAGGAAGGTATAGAAAAAGAGTGGATAGGACAACTCTATGGGGACTTGGCAGAAGAGGAGACAACAGTTGGCTTTAGTAAGCTCACAGAAAAATGTGTTTTGGAAAACAGCAAATAGGCAAGTGTCAAAAGGTGAGCCATAGCATATCAAATGGCAAAGAGCTCAAAGTTATCAGAACCAGTGGATGATCAACATATGAGGCTGATTTATTAGTGATTTAGATGCCTAAGGACATTAGGAGAGGAGTGTCCACAGGAAAAACCCAGAGTGGTGGACATGTAAAGAAAAGAAGAAGATAATATTCATATGTACTATGGATATAATGTAATGCAGAATGAATAGCAGGCAATGAAAACAAGTTATACAAAGACATAAAAGAAAGATGAATGCTGTTTATTCAGAGTGGACAAAGGGCATGGGCAATGGGGGAGGGATGCAAGTAAAATATGCTATTAACAGTAGGATGACTGAAGAACGAAGCCAGTCAAAGCTAGGAAACAGAAAAGAATAGTAGCATCAAGGAGGACAGGATAGCATAATAGATAAAGCAAGCAGTGGTGAGTAAGGGTAACAGGAGTTGGGTTAAAAGACTGAAGGGGAGATGAGATGCAGTGTGGAAGGGTAGACAGAAGAGACAGGGTTGATAATGAAAGAAGAGAGGCAAGAGAAGTGTGTATTATAATATGAGGGGATTAGAGATATAGAAGCTCTGAAAATGTGAGGTATTGCCATCTATGCCAGGGAGAATTGGGCAGTGAATGTATAACATATGCCAGCATAGTTAGCTGGAGTTTTGTAAATAATTTGTGTCGTTTGAGTATCACACTGACTTGTACAAATGCTTGTGTTACAAATGTACCAACAGTGTTATTATAACTGATTGAATGTTTATGTTTATCAAAGAATTCTGGAAGGGAAGAGTAGAAGTTTTTGAAATTGTTCTATAATTTTCGAATACTGCAACAGATCTTAACAAAGTTCTGAATGTGTATTGTACCAGAGTCAGGTGATCAAATGTGATACCATTCTATAACCAGTACTAAGAAGACAAAACTCTTCCAGCAGCTTGTTTTATTTTGTTTTCTTTGGAACATGATTTAAAGATCTATGACAGTTCTTGCAGTTCAGTTCAGTTCAGTTAGTTGAGTTCAGTTCAGTAAGTTGGAAGCTCATCACCTTTCCTTGTGGAAGTAAGCATCTCAGCATGTAATCTTGCCTTGCTGTATTAATTAAGTTAGCTAGGGAACAGTTATTATTTGAGCAGTCAGGAAATACAGTGAGATTAGTTGAGTAGTGTTTTTCTGCATCTGTTTAAATCTGTCCAACTGTGTAATTTTTGTTTCTCCTGCGATTGAAACTCAGGTGTTTATTGCACTTAGATATTTAGTACTTTCAGGTTTTCTATTTTATTATGTATTATTAAATATTTTATACATTTCATTGTGTCTGTTGTTTTAGAGAATAATTTTAACATCTTGAAAGTACTTGTGCTTATTTTAGTGACACTGTGGCCACTCCGAAAAGCCTTGCTGCTTTGGTTACACAGTACCATTTATATTAATACTGATTTTACTTGGTATAATTGGAATGCTTATAAGAGCCTGAGAGTGGTTGACTGATGGCAGCATAGTTACCTTTTAGTCTGGGCAGAAGAGGTACAAGTAGACTTTTCTCTATCTGTTAAACCTAGCACTTGCTCCTACAGTACTTATTACCTTGATACGGCACTAGCTATAGATAAAACCCCAAACCCCCCACCCGGGTCACCCACGTCCCCCCCAAATTTTTTAAAGTTTTTTTTTGTCCTTCCCTTCTAGCATGTCGATCAGTTTGTGTCCTCCTGCTCATCTGTGAACTCCTGAATCTAGAATATTGCCTGGGAATTACAATTGCCTCTTACAAACACCTCAACCCTCCCCTCAAACCACACACCAATACAGAGATGCAATCATGCGACTGATGCAATCGCTGAGGAGCTCAACATAGCTGAGCTCTTCACAGAGCTGGGAGGCACTTACACACAGGAGAAGGTTACCCACACAGTACCATCACAACACTCAAATCATACACATCCACACAACAACATATCAAAGACATCTCAAATAAAATCTACCAAAACAGCAGAGGCCACCAAAACAGCAGAGGCCACCAACAGCAGAGGCCAACAAACACAACACCTGCACAACACAGACCTCACAGTCAGAGTGTCAGCAGTCACAGAGACCACAGCCCACACAGCTCAAACACAAACAGCCCTTGCTCCAACATTGGTGACACATAGTCGCCCGCTGTGACCCCTGACCAGGACAAGGTCACAGTAGAAGGCCAGACTGAGCTGCCACCGCCCGTCAGGCCAGCACTCAGGTCTCAAGCACCAGGCATCCAAAAAGCACCAGTCATTGTCAGCAGGTATGTCAACGAAACTGGCACACCTCCTGCACTCCAACGACCACAGACGAAGCGAATGACCATATGAAAGGTGAGCCCAGGCACTCCGCCCCCTACTCTATCCACCTAACCTTGAGCCCTATGCCTTGAGCACCATCAATGAGATAACAACAACACCCAAGATACAGAGATAAGACAATCAGTCAACTTAAAGCTTAAACAATGGTGTCATTGTGCTGGGATCCAATGATCATTCCGCCACAATGCTGGGACAAGGGACCTGCTTTCTCGCTGGGGACTGCTTTGCAGGATATTGGCAAAGATTCCTCAACCCCCACTCTTGCCACCAAGGAAAGCATCCTAAATCACAAAAAAGGCCACAAAAGGAAAAACAAAAGAAATGCAAAAAGGAAAAGGTAAAAATGCTCAAATGCTCTCAAAATGCAGCCCAATAACAAAATGAGAAATCTGGCGTCTCCCCAGGTATGAAACCTTCTGGAAGGCTGTCAGCAAGCCTGACAGCACTATCCTGTTTTTAGGTTCATCACCTATCAGTTTTTACTTTACATACTAGAAAGGGAGGTGGGGGATCGCCCCAAAGAAAGATCGTGGGTATCCATAGACTGGTGGCACACCTGCACGGAGAAGATCCAGCACCAATTATAGGCAATCAAGACTGCTCCAGGAGACCATAACCAAGGCCAGAAGACCCACAAACCAAATTGTAGCATGGCTGCCCTCACAACCACAAGAGATTAATGTATCCACCTTCAGACACCACTGAAACGTTCAAAAGAACTTCTCGAAAGTCCTTCTTCACACTCTAAAGACTAGTGGTCTCCTCCCTGGGCCCCCCGGCCCAAAACAGAAAAGAGTAAGCTACCGCTGAATCAAATGCCTTCTACCAGCAGCACCAGGACTGCATGGATAAGGCAATCCCAAGCAAACAAAAAGACTCTTTGTACAAGCCAAGCAGTCCAGTCCAGTCTGGTGGACCCCAAAACAAACTCAACAACAAAACAAAAGAAACAACAAAGATAGAGCAAAATCCTAAAAAGGTAAGGACAGACAATTGATCAAGAGTAAAAAACACTCAAGATAGCATAAATCATCCAAAAGAAAAATTTGAGAGAAAAAAAAAAAAAAGACAAGAAGACAATCCTAAAGACTTTCTTTATAATCAGAATTCCGAAACCTGGAGGAAACTCCCAGAGATGCTCAGAGAACAAGTTGAAAATGACACATCCTACCTACATGAAGATTACTGATACTACATGGACAGGTTCAGGAGTGCAACTTCCCTCCCCCAAAAAAGAGATAAAAGGAGAGATATTCCAGCCCCCAATCTGCAAGCCCCAAGCCCAAGGAGAACTCCAAGTGAAAAAGCAAAAACCAATGGTGTGCCTGCTGTGCTCACGAACTCACCCGTGAATTAAACCACTCAGTGAGAATCTAACTTAATCATAGTCTACCCCAGCTAGGACACAGCTGTTTAATCGGCAGTCTACCTCTGGAGAGTGGCGCACTGCAACTGTGGTCCCACTTCACCTGAAATTACCCTCACATTAGCGTGTACCACAGGGCTCAGTCCTGGGCTCACTCTTGTTTGGGCATACTTTCCGAAGTACAAGAACCTAAGTAAATATGTACCAGCTTTTCCCAGGTGTGGGTGTGTCAGCTACTTGGAACTGAGACACAGTGTTCCAAAGTGAGTCTTGTTTGGGATCTGGGGATACTGAGAGTCCAGTCCCAGGTCTGGTGCATGTTCCTTGTGTGCTCATGGGGGAAAGTGTGCCCGATGCAGACAGCTGCATCTTAAAACACTGTGTAAATCCATTCCTGCTTTTAGTAACCATCTCTCACCGGTGTCAATGGTGAGGAATGACGCTCCTTGATTACTGGCTTGGGGTAAAGAGAGGCCATCACAGAAGTTATGGACAAAACAAAGGGGGAGCGCAATGACTAAACTACAGACTATTTTGCATTCTATATATAATGCACATATGTTGAACATGGCATACTTCTATATGAATGAGTTGAAAGTTGTGTTCAAAGACATTATTTGGGGGGCAAAGGGACAGATATACTGGGCATATGCTGTTAGGAGGTGAAATCAGCAGTCACAAATGGGGTATGAGTGCAGTGCTAGAATTCCTTTAAGAAGCTAAGTGATACTGTACCTATTTTAATTAATACAGTTACTGCATTTGTGGTTGTTGTTACAATCCAAGTCTGTTAACTGTACAAAGGAGCTCTCTACAATTACAGCTGAGAGTAAAGTTTTCCTTTTTGAGAGTGAATTTTACTTTTTTTGCCATCAGCTTGTGTTGAAGAGGCATCAGTCTGGAGTACTGCCCATGGTGCCAAATGACCTAGGCTACAGCTCTGATTGTGCTGGGTTTAAAACATTTTGTATGAATTCAGAAAAAGTGGTTTAGAGAAAAACAGAGACAACATGAATTTCCCCACCTTTTTAAATTAATACCGCTATAATCTGTAGAAGTTTTGCCAGGAGGGTATAGGTTCGGGATTGTAAAACACTGGAACACTTTTTTGTGTTTTCTTTTGTAGACTTCAAAAAGATATTACATCTGTCAACAAACTTACTTTTCGTGGCATATTTAAAGAACATTATGCATCTGGTTTGATTCATGCAAAAGTACATTTAAAATCTTATAATGTTAACTAGAATGAACTTAACATGTTTGAAAGGAATAAAAAGGTTTACTATATCACATCAAAGAAGAACTAGTATATCTTTCAATAAGAAAACAACTAGGTAGACTACATTGTAATATAGACTGCAAACCATAGTCATTAGGAACATTTTACTAACCTGGTTGTCATCTGGCAGTATAACAGAGATGATAAGGAACATGAGGTACTAACATACTTTATCCAGTGGTCCTAAATTTCATTTTCTATCTCCATTTTCATATTGTGTGACTCTGAGCAACATTGTAAGTAGTGATTATCAATTATGCAGTAAAGGTAACATTCAGAGTTATTCTTTTAACTAATGGATCTGTAATACAATGCATATATCCTGTATTGGTACATATAACATGGATACTTCTGAAATGGCAGTGCTCACATTTCCTCTATTTGGCAATATGCCCTTCCAATGACTATTAAAACTGCTTTCTGAAGAATGCATCAATTATGAGCAGATACTTAAAAGAACAATAAAAAATTAGTCAAGAAGGTTTAATGAGTACTGTCCATTCATTAGCTGCCACTTATAAACCAGTTCATTAGCTTGCTAGAGAACTAAGTCAGACATGGTTACTATGAAATCAATAGGAAGTTGACATATGCTTAAAAGTAAACCAGCCTGTCATGTACTGGTGCTCATAGTACAATATGTTTATTTAAATATCTGCATCTGGAGACTTTTCTATTCCACCTATTAGAGACATTTTTTGGAAAGCTGCAATACACCTATGATTATGTAAAACACAACATAAGATAATGATATTAAAGTTTGAAAATGTGATTATGTCACTCATAGCTAATGGTATAATGTCTTAAATTTATGAGTTCAATAGACTTGAGCTGGCATCTGAAAACTAAAAATATGATTTTGTGTTGCTAAGAACTTTATATATACAAAAAATAAAGAAAATACCATGGAACAAAAAATAAAATAAAGTAAAATAAACATAAACAAATAAACAAACAAAAGCAATATACCACCATAATAGTAAATTACTGGATAACAGTGCATGTGTTTCAGCTAAAACAAGATACCAAATAAATGTTTTTCTAGTTGCTCCTCTGCAGCATTTGACCATCAAGTCAATGGAGTCAATCCCATTCATCCCCTGGGGTGAGGATATTTCTTAAATCACCAAAGGCAGGGTCTTCCAAAGGGTCGCCATCAATGTAGCATTGGAAGAGTTTGGTGTACTCACTGGCATCCTGGCAGTGAGATCATATTTTTATGAGGTCCCTAACTCTCATCTTGGCTGGTGACATTAGTACCTACATAACTGTAGGGATATTTATGACCCTGTATTAGTCCATAAATATACAGGTAACAAATCCACTGATTTGGATGGCTCCATTCATGATACCCTGCACAAGCCTTCAACATGTTCAACACCATCAGTGCTCCCTGACAGTGATAATGTCAGTAGTGACAGTATGAGATGATTAGAGCCTACTCAAGCCCCCATGATAATCATCTTCCCTACTGTACCATCAAGCAGACAAGCTGCTAATCAGACTCTGGTCATCTGGGTCATACTTAGAGTTTTATCCTTCTATGCCACCATAGCAGCTAAAGTTACCAAAGAAAATTTCACTAATGAAACTGAAATTTATATTTATTTTATGTTAGTCTTATCCAACCCATTTGAAAATCGAATTATATTCAATGCTAGTTTTCAAAGGTTCATTTCATAATATCAAATAATTTACACAAAAAAGGCATTGCCAAGATATTCTTATCTAGCTACACCCTTACTAATCCATTTTAATCATATAAAATTGCGTATTCCTATTCCAAACCCAGGCAGGAGCCATCCCATTCATATCCTAATCAAGAAGGGCATAAGATCATCCCTACCATGTTTAAGGCCAAATAAGTTTCAAAAATAAAAATATTGATGACGTAACAGTGTTAAAAGCATAATGTTCTTTTACTAAGTTTCAACAAATTGCCAAAAACACTAAAAGTGTAAAAACACCCATCTATATCCAACTTCATCCACTGAGAACAAGTAATTCTAATCATATCCGGCACTCGTTTTCAAACCTTGATTCTATAGGGCTGAACACTCTAAACCACAGTTAAGTCACTCACAAAATTGTAAACTACTACAGCTGGATTACTCCTTCAGAACTCTGTCCTAAAATCATTAAGGTGAAACCATCTATTTTCTTTTTGGGTAAGAGCTGGCCAATCTATCTCCACCCTGGTTCAGGTTGTATGGCTTCCCAACCCCAGTGAAAGACTGGTTATTTTACATAAATATCTACATGCTCAGTAGCATTAATGCTGCAATTCATTAAACGCAGTTCAGTTTAGCAGGACACCCAATCAGTTGCAAGGTAACAACAAAACATTTCCAAACATATTAAGTCTAAACCTCAGGTAGACAAAAAGCTACATAAGAAAAGACTTACACATTCTATAAACATCTTGACATTTCTTAAATCCTCCAACCAGTATCTCATACTTTGTAGCACTCTCCAGTCTTAATAATCTTTTCAATAACATGCACACCCACAGGTAGAAATCATTCTAAGCAGTAAAGTAATTATATCAACATTTGATCCCTTTTTTCTTCACCTACTCTATCTCAGCCTACCTAACATTTCATATTACAAGATTCAGTAATTGTTTTCATACCTAACAGCAGAAAATTATATTGGAACAAACATAACTAAAGCTGTTCCATTCCCTCCAAAATAGCTCAGTGGCCTAATCATTTATTTTAGTGAGATAAATAGCAAAATTTATATGTGGGAAAAGAGGTTAAAAAATAAATGTCCAAACCCAATTTGTTAAACAACATATTGTGCTTACCTGTTGGTTATACCTTTCATTAAAGTCCTTACTATTCAGAAATATAGTAAAGGCTGATAATTTATAACAACCTCTCAGAATACAGTTTTTATGATACTAATAAGTCTCAAACTCCATATATTTAAGTTCATAGGATCATAGATGTGTATTAGGCTAATGGCCCTGGAGCCTTTACAAGCCTAGCCCATAGAATTACTCTGGCATTGTGCCACCTGACCTTAGTTCCCAGTGCCTCTGTCAAGTAGAGCCACTAGAGTGATTCCCAGGGTGAATTTTCTATTTCCCATCCACTCATCAAGATTTCTCTTGAAGAGGACCAGTGAGGTGCTCCACTTGACATGTATGGGAAGTCTATTCCATAGCATGGGTAGTCTCTCGGTTATGGACCTGTCCCTCCAGCTTGTTCTGTTGATTGTGGTAATGAGGTTGAGGTCTCTGGAGTGTGTAGTGAGGTGGGATTGGGATTTCATCTGGTGTAGCATTTCTAACAGAGCTGGGTCAGACATGGTTTTGTAAGTCAAGCAGAGATCACCTCTAAGTAGTGATTTAGTTTATCATCAATCACCACAGAGTCATGTTATTGAATTGATTCATTGGTCCTCATGTGAAAACAGGTATATGACTTGGAAAATTCCCCCAAGTCTACAACTGCACTAATTGGCTAATAATGTCCTTTAACAGCTGTCACTTCTATTTTGGCTTGATTTTTTAACCTTCCGTAACTATGAATTCCATGCCACTAACTTTATCTAATTTGAAACTACAAGCACTCTCCCATACTATCATCAAGTCCATAAACAGTTTGTCTACATCAGGAGAAAATATCCATATAACAGGACATGTGACTTTAGATCTGAAATTCCTTAGGCAACACGTTGTTGTGGCATAAAAAATCATTTTCTCACTGTTTAACCATTTACCAAGAGAAAGCATGATTGAGTTATATTTTTTTCTACCATAGGTTTCTACAACAAAGTTAACTTTTTTTTGTTTACGTCTAACACTCACACAGAACTTCAAAAATTATATCACCTATTCTTTTATCTATCCAGTGCTGAAAATTAGCTTTCACGGCCCAAATGTTATCCACAGTAAACCAGTTTGACCACCATTTTAGCTTCCACATACTCCACACAGTTGAAACCTTGTACCCTCACTGGCACATCCATAAGCTGTAAATTCTTTCTCTGAGCCTTATTTTCCATTCCAACCAACTTACCTCCTACCATTATCACACCCACATCACACCCCATAGATCGCTTCCTCTCCTCTTCACTTTTAGGTTTCAGAGAAAGTTGAGTCTGAGTATTTACAAACCCACTGAATATTAATGTCCTCTTTGTCATCCCATTTACTAAATAAACTCTGTCAGTTTTTCATGATCTTTTTCAACAATGACAAAATGAGTTGGAGTGAATGCTCCTGAAGCACAAGAAACATCTCCATAACCAAGCTACCTCAGACATCAAAATCCACATCAATGGCAAGAACCACGTGGTCCACCAAACTCTTCCAAAACTTATTTTTGCTTTTATACAGATATTTCAACACTTATTTCTCCTTTGAGGACATTAACATCAGATAGACTTTATGGTACTTTCAACTGGCTACTGCAGAGTTAAATAAAATATATACATACACACACACACACACACACACACACACACACACACACACACACACATATATATATATATATATATATATATATATATATACATATACATACAAACATTTCAAGCACGGGCGTTAATGCCCTTCTAGCTTGCCAATATACTAAAACACTTGTTCCCATAATAAGTTTCCAGGCTGTTCTTAAAAATATCTAAACTATTATTTGTTTTAATGTAATTTGGTAATCTGCTCCATACATCAGCTACTCTGTCAGAGAAACAATTAGTACAACTCTCATTCTTATAGAATATTCTGCATAGGTTATCTGATGATTCTGTAGTACTTTTTGATAACCCTAAACATTCCCAGAGGTAGTTGTCTCTAAATGCCCTATACACCTGAATAAGATTTCCTCTTAGATATCTGTAAGAGACACTGTACAAGTTCAGATATTTTAGTCTTTCATAATAACTTAAATTTCACATCCATGGATGCCCTTGGTATATTTCCGCTGTACTCTTTCCAGTTTACTCATGCTTGTTTTCTTATAGGGTTTCCAAATTGTTATTCCATACTCAAGTTTGGGTCTAATGTAACTAACAAACAATGACTTCATCATTTTTGATTTCCTAGACTTTATAAACCTTTTTATACTACCTATAGTTCTATAACTATATTTAACCAATTGGTTGATATGATTAGAAAAACTCAGTTGAATATATCCATATACCCAGGTCCTTAAATGAGTCTACAGTTTCAATCACTGTGTGCTGTATTAAATATTCACCTTTTAGTTTGTGTCTCCCAAATCTCATATACTTAGATTTTGATGTATTTATCAGCATATTATTCTGCTGTGCCCAAATGGTCAATTTAGTCACGTTATTTTGCATACATGCCTTATCTGTAACACATGTAATCAGTTTACCCAATTTCAGGTTGTCTGCATATAGACTGTAGAACACTTCAAATGAAAACGTTAGGTCTGAAAGTTACAATCTAAACAAGTAACAGCCGTGGACAGAGCACTTTCATCCAGTCCCACTGGACTTCATCAGACGAAAGCACTAAACCGTCTGTGATGAATAAATTGTGTTTTATTAATCAGCTTGGAATTACGATTTATTGTGGTCACTCAAATCGTTGGGTGTCTTTTACACTCTATTTTTTTTTGGATACTGCATGTGGTTACCCTGACTTGTCAGTGGGTGGATTTTGATTTTCTTAATCCATGGATATATGAACCATGGTTTTTAAGAGGCAATGCTTCTGTGGGAGAAACATATTATAGTAAGCATCCTATATGATAATGATTTCTCCAACAATAATAATTTTCCATAGCTGCTTGCATTTGCCATTTCATTATGTTTCATTTTTGATATAAGTAATAGAGTTATAAATGTGTGTGTGTGTGTGTGTGTGTGTGTGTGTGTGTGTGTGTGTGTGTGTGTGTGTGTGTGTATCCCACACTGCTGTAAACAAAATCAAGCCAAATCATCCTGAGTATAATATATTTACATTGTGCTTCCAATACCTTTGAACCGTTATTCTTGAAGGTGTGTGACAAGTGGGCAGAATGTGTGCTTGCAGAAACTTGAGATTGGAAGTTGTAGCATAATGTAATTAAGTAAACAGGTTTTTGCTTGTAGCATTTGTGGACTGCAGATAATCATAAAGTATTATGAATTTATTCTTTACAATATCACTTGCCAATCTGTAAAATCACCTTCTTACAGTAGAGTTTCTTTAAAAACTAAATGAGTGACTTATCTTATTATATGTGACAGTTGAGTGGGATGGTGCTTTCTGAGATAGCAGTTTAACAGCGTCTGCATTTGGAACTAGAGTATATTATTATAACATGGGACCAATAAATCAATACACTTCAAATAAATACTTTTTAAATTGCAGTCTCAAGACATGAAGAATATCCAATATGAAAAACTCTAAACTACATCTAGGGAGACATGTCATGGTTATAGTGCTTAGAATTAGGACTAGTATGTAAAGATCTGCTTTTATGTTTTTTCAGTTCTTTATATTCTGTAGGATGTTTTCTCAATGAACCACAAGTGGCAAATCTTATGTTGACCTCTAGCCATCAGACTCTGGGGAAGAATGCTACGCAAGCAATAATGCCAGACACGGTGTGTGTTAATGTGTAATTAATGCCTGCCCTGGGGTGTTATGAGGCCCGATGCTGCAGGTGTAGGGCCTCTACACCACTGGAAGGGCATTAATTACACATTAACACACACCCTGGAGGGCATTATTGTGCTTAGAGAATGGGTTATCTGTAAAAGTGTTGTATTTTACTTACTTATGTATTTTTTTAAGATCTATTTTATTTTTTAATATATTTTTGATGTATAATAGTTCTTCCGTCTAATGTTTCATACTTGTATTAAATGTTAATGGTGTTGGACAAAGCATTTTACATCCAAAATATATTAAAAAAGTAAAACAGTACTTAAAAGAATACATAAGTAAAACAACAATTTTACAGAGAGCTCATTCCCTAAGGACAGGCAAAGATCATTCTCTCTTCACTCTCTCTCACACATGCTACCAGGGGATCACTGGTTCACTTTCGCACTTCACTCACTCTCTCTCTCTCTCTCTCACAGACACACACACACACACACACACACACACACACACACACACACACACACACACACACACACACACACACACACACACACACACACACACACACACACACACACACACAGTCTCTCTACTTTCATGCACACATGCAGGCAGAAACACACATACACACACACTTGATCGAGCACTCGCTCTCTCTCTCTCTCTCTCTTACTCTCATATGTGCAAGCAGTTTCTCACACATGCTTTAGCAAAAGTGCTGCTTAGTAAGTGTAGAATAATGGCTCGCTCACTCTCACTTTCACTGACATGCATGCACACACACACACACACACACACACACACACACACACACACACACACACACACACACACACACACACACACACACACACACACACATACACACCTTTTTTTTGTCTTCTTTTTTTTGACATTTTACACTCGCTAAACAGCAGAAGCGCTGCTTAGTGAGTGTAAAATAATGGCAGCTGTTTCATTTTTCTCAGTCCGAGCTCCACAGTGGCTTGATAAGCTGTCGTGAAGCGGCTTTCTCATTTTTTCACCGGTCATTACTTGTACATTAATAGCCTATTTGAGAGCTTTCGTTCTCCAGTCAGAATACTGATGTACAGTAACTCCATTTTCTAATGTATAATAATAAAGTAGTCCTTTGAGAGAAGCAGTTTCAGATTCCATTTACTTCTTTTTGCATTAAACCCAAGAAGCAGGAACTAGAAGGAGGAAGAAGATGCATTTCAGATCTTGTCAAAGCAATTTCTGGTAAGACAGTTACGATTTATATACCAAAGTGGGTAACTCAAATATTTATGCAAGTGAGGTAAGAAAAATAGAGAACTGAATGTGTTTCTCCTACATAAAGCAGGGAGACAAGGTATGCACCTGTAAAGTTGGAGAAGTGTTTATTTATAAATAATTTCTTCATTCTTTGGCAGCATAAATTAACATGGTGAAAATGGAAATAAAACATTAAGCCTTTCAAAAGGAACAAATATTGATATCATGGTGTCAAAACTGCCATGCATACCCATTTCATGTATTAATTCCCATTAAATGTTTAAGAAATAGACACAGAAACCATATTTTCATTTCTAAATCAAGTATTTCTCAGACATCTCTGCAGGCCACAAAATGATGCCAATTTAAATGTAAGGTAATTGGTTTTATAAATTTAGGTAATTATTGGTACTGTCATGGCAGGATTCTTGCCTACACATGAACAAGACATAAAGTGGTACAAGGCATCCTAGTGTGCATCATAACTTCTGTCTTCTTTCTCACCTCATTTTAATTATTATACATTTATAATGTAGTAATCTGTCTGTAACCTATGAACTTAATATCACATATGACTTGAAATCATGTGCCTTTAACATTTATATAATTTCATCATATATAGACCACACACACTCATGGGGGAATTATTACATTCAATAAAAATGTTATGTTTACACTATTTAGTTACTGCATTTTTGAATGCTATATGTGCAGCTAAAGAGAAATCTATTTAGTCTTACAGCCAGATTTTAATAGTAGCTGTGTATCAAAATGAGAAATTATAGAACTACAGCAGTAAGTCTAAACTGATTAAAATTGTAGGTGGTTGTGGGCTGTCATATGTGTTTTATTACAATAACAAGGATTTGCAGGCTCGTTGACTGAACGCACAGCTTACAAACATACATTTTTATTGTGCTCTGGAAATAAAATGCAACTATAGGCATATCTTCTTTACACACAGCTACCATATGTGATTTTAATTCTTCATTAAGAAGGCCTCAAATGCATTTACTTAACAATACTTTTATATCACTGTATCATGTACCTGTTTTCATACAAGACATATGTGTATGCTTGATAACTAGGGATAAAAATCACACAACTCAGTCTGTATGTAACGCTACTCGTTTATTAAAAGCATACATCAAAATATTAAGTGCTTTTATCACACAATTCTTTTAGACTAATGAATAAACATCCTAAGACAGTATATATTTATAAGTAGATGAAAATGCTTTGGTTAATGAACTATTCTGCACAATCTCATTGAAGGTGTGATTTATAGATGTGTAGTTCATGGTGGAGTGCAGATTAGCACAGGCAGCAGCAACATGCAGGACATTGGAGATTTAACATGCATATGGTGGAGTCACATGAGGTTTATAACAGCATGGCATGTACTCCATACTGTGGAGTGCATAATGACATGCAAATGGGAGACCCTGTGCAAATAAACCACATAGATTATGTCTAACGACAGAATCCAAAACAGTAGACCAGTTCAAAAACATAAAATATGTGCTGCTATATACAATGGTGTCTGACAAACCACCAGCTCACAAACCAACAGACTGAGGACCATTTCCGAGTAAACAAGAAAACTGTAAGGAACTTAAGTCAAACTGTGCACCTCACAAACAGATTTGGGGATGCACTTTATGCCTTTCCTGTGAATACTAAGGTTACACCTTAGTTACAGTAATCTTACAGTAACCTATCGGTAACATATTAGGGACATCACAGGACTCAGCATCACAGATCCTAAACCAGTTTCTCAACATTATGCTACAGCTTATGGAGGAGCAGGTCTGATTCTCCAAGACTGTAGAGGAAAGAACCAGTACCATGCAGGCATTTTATGACATAGCCTACTTCCCTGAGGTCCTGACAGCAATCGGTTGTACACATGATGCCATCAAGGTCCCGCCTAGCCAGATGGCCTGCAATACATCAACAGAAAGGACTTAATGGCAAGGCATTATTTATAATGAGTCTGTGTGTCACCTGAGCAGTCTACATGATTCATACATTTAGTGCACATCTGACCTATACCAAAGTTCCCTACAACAGAACTTCTTCTCAGAGGGTCATCCTGGTGGTACATGCACATAAATGCTAGATAAACAGGTCTATGCTTACAAATTCTATGGAGGCAGGGAAGAGACAACATATAAAATGTTGTTTGTCATGTGTTACAGGTGATACCAGATATACCCTAAAACCTGGTCAGCGATTCCCATACACAACCTCCAGACCATGCAAAAATGACCTATAATGCAGCCCATGTAGAAATCTGAAAAAGAGTGGAGTATGAATTTGGAGCAATGAAGGTATGCTCCCAATGTCTGGATACCTCAGAAGGGGAACTGCAACATAATCCAAACTGTTTGTTATGTCTGCCATACTGCATAACATGGCATTGCACAAAAAGAGTGGAGCAGCAGGTGACAATCCTAGCAGAGCTTTCTGTACTAGTTACAGCAGCAACAGAGGGGGAATATGCAGCAACAGCAGTACAACTGCCAAAATAGAGGTAGGTGCAATATATTACAGCATCTGGTCCACAGCTATGGGCTATGACACAGCCAAAACAGAATAAAATTATGCATGCACTATTACATCTAGACAATGCAGGGCAATGCACAGACTGGTCACTCTTGTGTTAGACATCATCATACCCACAGTATTTAGGGACTGGGCAGAGCACAGTCATCATCACTTGCAAAGTTGAGAGGATTTAGGTGAGTGCAACAATATAATATGGGGTAGGTTCATAGGACACAAACTCAGCTGACAGAAAATCTGTGTGGTTGTGGGGAGTCAGAGATCACATCTTTCAGTTGCATGGCAAAGCTTCTAGGAGGAAACTATTGCCATTGTCCGCTGTGTTGTTTTGCTGTGTCTGGGCTTGATGAAGTCCTTGACATGAAAGATGGAGAACTACAAAACCATGTGTCTGCACCCTGATAGAATGTACTATCAGATGATCCTGAAGAGTATTACAGCCTGCAGCCTGACTGGTGCTCACAGCTGTGATTGATGACTGTGTTCATGCATAAAACAGGGAAGGGGTGATACTATGGAAATGCATGCATGCAAATTTATAAGCTGTCCCAGGTGTTACGATTAATGCCATTGCCCTTGGCCTAGATGATGTCCATGAATGGGGATGGTAAGGCTGTGTTTCCACAGATGACAGTGATACCATTTCAACAACAGTCTGAGTAGCCTGACGTGTGACAGTCTACACCAAACTGCTTGCATCTGTAACCACCCTTGACCATAGAGGCAGGCAAGATGGCAACCATAATATGTCTCTTGGAGGCACTTATGAAAGAAGCATTTGCCGCCAGTGGTCTTAAAGAATTTTGTGCTGTCTCTCCTTATATTCTTTGTCACGGTGCATCACTGTCACTGGCTTCAGAACTGGGTCTGTTCTTGATGAGATATTTTATTTTTATTACTATATGATAATCATGTAAGTGAGCTGGTCTAAAGATTGTTTTCAGTCATTATCTGGGCAAAGAAATGTAAGCAGTTAAGTAAGAAAAGCAATAAATTACAAATACTGCAAAGGTAATACAGTACAATAAAGGAAAATAAGTATACAAACAGTTTTCAAAGAAGCTAAAGCTTACAATCTAACATATAAATGAATAAAATCATTTGGTATATTCAGAAAATATCTGTTTGCATAATTATGACTTAGTTTCTATAGGCTGGATAATAGTAGTAATATAGAACATTAGATAATTCACTCATTAAAAAAACACAAAATAACATGGAGCAGCAAAATATTAAGTGGCAAAGATCAAATTCATAAACAAAGAAAGTAACAAAATCAAAAAACATCTTTTTTTTCAAGGAGGCAAGCCCCCTGTACCCCCATTGACATTGTTTGCTAACTCCAAAATCACACTATAGTAGAGAAAGGCCAATTTCCCCTACACACTGTACTACAATCTCACACAACTCCTTTTCCATTGTCTTCTATTGCTCAGTGTTTCTGTATTCAATGTTCAAGTTTTGACATTTTGCCTCTTCATATTTTAACATGTTAATTAACTGACATGAACCCATAATTAGTCATCAAGGGCAAAATGGATCTACATTTCTCGTTTACCTAAAATATATAAAATAGTGCTATCAATCATGTAAAACATACCGTATAGATATTGGAAATATATGTATTATATTCTTAATGAAGGCAATAACAAACAGTTCTATAGTTTTCTAAATTGTCAACCTCTTCTATGGAAAATATTTACATGGAAGGTTTTTCATGGAGCTATATTATACCTCAAATAAGATAAATAAATAAAAATACAGAGGGCAAATGCTGGAGATGCAATAAAATAATAAAAGCAGATTGAAAACATATATTTTATTATTGTGAGCTAGCAAATTAATTTTTGTCAAAAATATAATATTTTATTTACATAGTTTTTAAATTTGATTCAGCTATTTCCTTAAATACTAAATGAATTTATATTCCTGATATAAATAATTCCATCCTCAAAAATTTTCTCCAACACCGAAGTTCAAAAGCATATTTTTGCAGTGCAAAGCCTTAATTGCAGTCCATCTCTCACAAACATATGATATTAGTGAAAACATGTAGGTTTGACTCTATGGACTTTTGTTAACAATGTTGTATATTTGTTTTTCAAAATCATATTAAGATGGCTTTAGAATTCCTTCATAGCTGTCCTTCCAAGAAGAGAGCATAATTTAATTTCAGGTATGCAATCACCACCTGCAGAGATCATAAAGCCCAGGAAAATAAAATTTGTCATTCTTTCTATTTCCTCATTTACTTCCAAAGAATTGGTAGGTCTAGATGACGTATGTAAATATTTTGATGCTGAGGAGCTGGTCAGCTTTTGTCCTTTCCATTTTCACCTTCACCAAGTTCTATCATTCTTCATCATATTCAGCAATCAGAGTGGAATCATATGAACACCCAAAATTAAGATTTCTCCTAGTAAGTTTGGTCTAGCATCTGGTTGATCTAATCCAGTATTTTGCATGATATAGTCAGTGCAAAAAATTAAAAAGGATGATGACAATACGCAGTCTCTGCACTGTTTTCTAATAACTTGCCACAGTTTGTTACAATCCACACAGACAATGGCTATAGACTAGTCAGTAAAGCAGAAATAAATATTTTTTCTCCTGGAACTACATTGATTTCTTTATTATTTAACAGATGATAACAGTTTGATCTGTGCTGTTTCTGCCACTTTTCAAGCCAGAATGTACACCTTTCACTTCTTGGTATATACAGCTAGAATCATGCTTGCATGGTCTTAAACATATCCTTGCTAGCACAAGAAAGAAGTATATATTTTTTAATAATCTCATGAATTTGTAACATTACCCTGTTTTAGGACTATAATAAAAATTAAGCTCTTCCAGAATCTTGCTTGCATGCTCTTTAAACATATCCTTGCTAGTATATGAAATGTATAATTTTTAATAATTTCAGGAATTTTTAACATTGCCCTATTTTAGGATTGTAATAAAAATTGAGCATTTCCACAGTTTTGCATGTATGATCTTAAACATATCCTTGCTTCTTTGTGAAACAAGTACATTTATTTAATCAATCCAGGAATGTTTAACATTAGCCTATTTTAGGATTGTAATAAACTGAGCTTTTCCAGTCCAATGTTTTCCACTTTTTGTGACAAATTCCAAGAAACACTATATCATTTTGCAGGATTTTAAACAATGCAGCTGGAATTCTATCACTTCTTATAACCTTTTTATTAGCAAGACTTTCTGCAAGCCATTTATAGCATGTATAGTTTTGGATCAGAGAACATACCATCATGTGTATCAGATCTGTTAGCATCCTTCTTATACAGTTCTTTGGTACATTCCTGCCACCACTTCCTTAATATCCTCTTCCTTCTGTTATGTCCCTCACATCCTTGCATTTTGTCATGGCCATTTTTACATGGATGTTTCCCAAAAATACCATCAATCTTCTTGAAGAGATTTCTTGTCTTTCCCATTCTAATCTCTTCCTCCAGTTCTTTGCGCTTCTAATTTCAATATGCATCTTTGTCTTCTTATTCTCACTTGAAACTCTCTGTCTAGTTTGACATAGTTTATCTATCTCTATTGCCTTTTGCTCTCCTTTTGTCTATTTAATCTTATCTCTGTTTGGAGTATTTTTGTTGTCACCTAATGATACCACAAACTCCTATCCATAGTTCTTCATGTGCTTCACCCATTGAATCTAGCTGCTTAAAGTTGTTCTTACCCAGCAGTGCAGATTCACATGGAATATTGTTGAGCATGTGCATAGATCACCTCAGTCCTTTTTTTGTTTTATTATTTCAGTTTTAAACCTTGAGATAAGTCTCTGATGGTTTGAGCTACAGTCAGTTTCAGGTGTTGATTTTGCTGACTGTTTAGAGTTCTTCCATCTCTAACAAAAAAGTGTTTTGTCACTGTCTTTATTATTGGCCATCTGCTGATATCCGTGAGTAAAGCCATCTCTTATGCTGTTGAGATGGTTTGGCAGATTGTACTTGTCTGTAATACTTCATTTCATACTCCAGGGCTAAGCTTGCCCTTTATTACAGTTGTGCTGTGACTACCTATGATGAATATAATACCTATTGTTGGTGTTGTTTCTAGAAGAGGCTGCAGATCTTTAGAAACCTGGTCAACTCAATGTTCTTCAGTGCATCTAGTTGCAGCATAAACAGCCTGCAAGGCCAGCTATTCAGATTTACAGTGATAAAAGTTATTGCTCCATGAGGATTATACATGCTTCTTAATGTAAAAAGCGTAGATGCATGTGCAATCCTAACAACCTTAAAATGGAAACAGTTGTAGTAATGCTGATGTAACAGGCTGGCAATGGAACATACACAGATGTACATGTGCCATATATTTGAAAAGTACCCCTGGAGTAAACTATCTCAAAGCGGAGAAAGAACAGAAAAGCAGTTATTTGATATAATATTATTAGGTAAAAAGGTAGGGATGTTTTAAGTACTGCCATTACATAATATCAATAATGCATGTCCTGGAGCAGGTAATACTGGTTTACTCATGGCTAACTGTGTTTGGTCAGTCTTGTTTCACACCACATTCACGACCAAACTACACCATTAAGTTATAAACACTGCATTATCCATATCCAAAATTCAGTTAGATGATTTGGCATGTTAAGTGTCAAACCATTTCAGTTGCATGTCATATTCCAAGGTTGAATGAAAACATCAGTTTTAAGCCCTTTCTAAACAATAGTGCTTTAAGACATTGATAGTTTGCTTTAGAATGATTCTGTGTATGCATTAGTTAACTGAGGTATATTACATAATTAAAATGTTATAAGGAAGCATACATCATGCCATTCTTTGGAGGTTAACCTATTGGTCAGAAGAAAGCTACATGATAAAACCATTTGCTACACTTTATCTGCTTTAAAATAAAAGAGAAGTTACATGTATAAGATCTTTTGTGATTATATCTTTATTTTAATGTATGCATCTGTCTTATATTTACTGCCATTTTGAGTGATATAGCTTTAAGAATCTTAAGTAGGACTTATTAATCCTTGACAGCTATTATAAATAAATACAGATTTAATACATGCACTGGGTTTAAGTACCCACAAGTTGGGTATAGAGGGGTAAAATCATTTTTGTTGAAATCAAGGGGAATTTTTAAACTCTTTTTGATATCTGCCATGGATCACTTAACAATGTCTGAATTTTCTTTAAGCTAACTAGGAAAACTGCTATTCTGTCTCCTAATCTGTTATTGGTAGCTTAAAGAAAGTAACCATCCATGCAGTGCTTGCAGGGGGTTCCCCAAATAAGACTGATTGGTACAAACAAGCTAAGATAAGCAAAGGATAAGTTGTGGGATGAATTTGGTGAGCCTAAGTAGAATGACTTTTTGATAGCCTTAAACTGGTTCTAGAAAAGCATCTTGCAACTCAGAGGGATATGTTCAATATTGCTCGACATAGTTAATAAACACCAACCTAACAGAAGGAGCAATGTCTGGAAAGCCCAAGTCAGAGGGGCATGCCCTTCTGTATGGAGTCAGCTACGGAAGCTGGTTGTTGAACTGGATATATTCTGGTAGGCCATTGTGACAATTAAACAATTCACCTCTTGCATGGCTACAGAGTAGATAAAATCCATCAGAAAATGTTGAAAGCATTGGACATTGCTGGCATTCCATGGTTAAGATACCATTTCAAAGTTGAATGGAAGACCCTGGATCGTACTTCTATACTAGCAAAATAGGTAGTGGCCCCTATTTTAAAACAACTGGGACAGAAGTGTGCATTGCAATTTTACAGTGATCTCATGCCTTGGCATTTCTGAGAAGATATTTTCTAGGATGATAGAAAGAAGAGGGCATCCAATAGATGACCATTTCATTTGTGTACGCATGTTTACACTTTGTTGTAACTTTTATGAATCCCACTTGGCATTTAAGGTGGCAAGAAAATCAGTAAGAAAACTAAGGTGTGGGTTATGCTTGTGTTGTCTGTTCACTCAGAATGGTGTATACTTAAAGTACACTTAGAGAAGGCATTAATGAATCCTAGGGTCAGTCATATTTGTGAAACAGTATATGAACTCTTTCATTTTTTATAGATATTAAACATTTGAAATTTTGTGAGAGTTTGCTACACTGGGCTTGAAGAAGGCATATAACTATGTACCCCACATTGACTTGTCAGAAGAGTTATAACAATGGAGATTCAAGCCTCTGCTATTTGACATCCAGCCCTTGTATCGGAAAAGAAAGAGCCGTGCCCATAATCTCAGAGTTAAGTAAAGTACATTCAAGGATATATGGCACTCCACCAAGGGTGTGCCTTAACTCCAGTCCTGTGTGTGCTTTTCATATCATATCAATGTGTAGCCAAGGAATCCAGAGTGTATGTTATAAGGAAGTGGACTATCCTCTCCAAGTGTGAGGGGCACAGCTACTCAGGTGGAGAAGCTTAAGTATTTTGAAGTATTGTTCATGTCAGAGAGTAAAGGGAACTGGACAACTAACCATTGCAGAGATGTAGTAGCGGCACTGGAATTTTAATGGGAAGTGAGACTTGGACAATAGGATAAAGCTTTCAATCTACATTTCAGTCTGTGTGTCTGTCATCATCTATTGTCATGAATTTTGGGCAGTGACCAAAGAGTTGAAATCATGCATACAAGCCACATAAATCAGAATCTTTTAAAGTAGCTGGGCTCACTGCCCATGACAAAAACAGGGGGCCAGAGAGATGGGAGTGCTCTCAAATGAGTTAGTTGTGGTTGTTGGATGTTTTGTTTAGATGCCTTTGTACATCTCCGATAGAAGAATTACAAGCCCACTAGGATACCTGCAGATCACACAGAATGAGCTGATGACTGATAACTTGGTGTGGGAAGGCTGGTCAACCCTGCCCAGCCTGCTGCCACTTCAACCATCATCAGGACAAGTGGTTTAGAAAACAAAAATGGTGATGATTGTGATGAATAGGTGCACACGCCTACATACAACCACCACTTCATACGTGAGAGACAGGAGATATGGGCATTAGCTCCCAGCCACTGCCAATAATATATTAATGCGCAATGGTACAAGGAGAATGGAGCTTGAATCCCACTGCTGGTAATTAGCTTTAAGGGTATATGGTAAATTGGCATTACAACCTTTGGTAATAGACAACACCTACTACAACCAGATAAGCTCCACAATGCATAGCTACATATCAGAGTTATAAACACTGGTTCTCCACCTCAAACCATGTCCAGTGCCTTTCACTGCAGTCTTATCAACAGTAACTGAAACTTGAACAGCATTATTTTACTTACCTATATACACGATCTCTCCTAATGTGGGGGTAAATGGTAACTCTCGATCACTAACCCCCAATATTCTATGTTTTAATATCTATTTAGTCAAAATTAATAAAACAATAATACACTTTACTGTTCACTTTCTAATAAGACAAACTTCAAATGTTCAAATGGTAATAATTAACTCTGATCAGTCAATGTTCCAAGGATGGACACATCCAGTCCATACAAAGGTATAACACATAACCTCATAAGATAATATGTAAAACAAGGGTCAGAATTATTCAAAATTAAATCATATAATTCTTTACTTGAGATAAGCAAGTTACAACACTTCCCTTCCAAATAAACATGCAAATGACTTGTGCAAAAAATTAAAAATAAAACATTAAAAAAAACAGAAGACAAAAAAAAAATCTAATATCTAAATTTGAAGTCATTTACTTCTGGTTACAGATATAACTTGGTGCGACTATTGCTGACTTTTCAATCCAAAACTGAATTTCAGAATTCATACAAGCAGTATAACTGGTAGTGCTCATTCCAAAGCTATCCTGCAACAAGCAAAGCTGCAAGTCCTGCAACATCTATACTTCTGTTAATCTGTTGAATTAACGGCTCATCTCTATTTCTAAGTAATGAAACAAAATCTCCTGTGGTTTTACCTTGTTGTATATTAGCCTACTTTTTTGCATTGGTAAAAGTGAGTCTCAGCAACCTATTGTCCAAAAACATCATCGTATAGCCTAACCAAAGTACAAACTGCAATATATTTTCACCATAGCAGATGCAATTATATGCTAATTTTATAAATTTTCTTTTACATACAACAGTTTTGCTAAAAGGCAATTTCAATAAAACTTCTTACTATATACACACATTTTAATTTCATACAGCTCCAATATAGCTAGTTCATCGTTCATACATTTTTCTTTGGCACAGCACCCCCACATATACCCACACACACACACACACACACACACACACACACACACACACACACACATACACACACACACACACACACACACACACACACACACACACACACACACACACACACACACACACACACGCACACACGCACACACGCACACACACACACACACACACACACACACACACACACACACACACACACACACACACACACAGACATGCATGCACAGTTTCTCATAATGGGGAGAAATGGTGACTCTCCAGCACCTGGTATCTGGTTCGCAGCCTTTAATGTACACTTCTGCCAATTAGTTATCACAATTAAGACAAGAACACACCTTGCTCTTTACCCCTAAAATAAACCAAATGGTAAAAGTTCACAAGATAGCAATCAGATTTGAATAGCCACCCCTCTAAGATCAGAGACCACGCAATTTGATATACATGTATAATGTATAAACTGTCACAGACAACCCCCGTTTTCCCATTTTCTACATGGGGCTGGTGGCAGCCACTATCACTGCATCTCTGGATTCAATGCCATTCTTCTACCTTTGACAGTAATGCTTGACTGTCACAAATCTTCTCTCACACAATGGCAAACCTAGCATTTTTGATACCTGGAGCAGAAATATTTTTAACACACATCACCCCACACACACACACACACACACACACACACACACACACACACACACACACACACACACACACACACACACACACACACACAAAGTGGAGATTATTTTCTAACACTTCCTCCTCTGTGACAGTCCTTTTTAGTAATAATCATGAAATGAAACAAAAATAATGGCCAGCAAGGAGCAAGCTAGGAGCAGTGATCAAATCCCAAAAAGACTCAGCCACACTACAGGAAGGCTTGTCCCAAACAAATAACTAGTGCCAGAATTGAGGACTAAAGCTACATGTCAAAAATGCATCATCATCATCTCCTTTGGAAAGTTGAGCATGACACTGACAACACATCTCTAAGAGCTGACCCACTAGTTTGGGATATTGGTAACTTATATGGACAGTTGATTCCAAATTATATCAGAAACAGATCAAGATGAACCAAACTTTGGGACATTATGCAATATCAGGAAGACATTCAACTTGGTTTTACAAATACAGCACCCAGAGAAAGAGAGAGAGAGTAATGACTGCAGCATATTTAATGTTAGCAGACTATAAGCTAAGCAAACAATATGAGAGTACCTTGCAGACCAAACTTATTAAGAAAATACAAGAACATTCTGTAAAACTGGGGACAGTTTCAAATGTGTTTCATACAATATTCTAATTTATTTCATACAAATACACACTGGCCATTAATGCCCAACTTTAACTGAGCACCAGTTATTTCATCAACAGCACAGCTAGCCACCCCACTCCCAAGGATAAAAATATAAATATTCCAATTTATTTCATATAAATGCACACTAGCCAGTAATTAATACCAGACTTTAAACTGAGCAAATGAAGAGGATAAGTCCCCATACCACACCTAGCCACCCCCACCCAAAAAAATATATTTATTTCACACAAATGCATGCTAGCCAACCTTTAAAATAACATGAAAAGGACAAAGTTACTGTGACCCCCCCCCCCCACAAAAAGCATAAATATTCAGATTGATTCACACAACCAACAAAGTGAAAAGGACAAGTTACATTCATCCACAGCACAGCTGGACAACCCTCCTCCCAAAATAAGGATAACAATATTCCAATTTATCAATACAGCTATTCACTTGCCAGCCCTAATGACAAAATTTAAGCTGAGCAAATGAAAGGTAAAGTTACTTTAACCCATAGTCCAGCTAGTTAGCCCCCACCCCGCCAAAACAAAAAGAGGTCAGAATAGTACAATGAAAAAAAAAGAACATAAACATCCAGTTTCAAAGTATTTAAACAAATGGACACAAACAGACACACACAAACACATACACACACACTCACACACACACACTAGCCTAGCCACCATCCCCCCTCCCCCTCCAAAAATAAGAAAGAAAATCTGGTTATATAACTTCAGTGCAGGAGGCCACAATGCCCTGGTGATTGTATTGTTTTACTTGCTGTGATTAATCCAGTTTGCTGGGTTCAACTAAACAAAAAAAAACCCTTTTCACCTGCAAAACTCTCTACTGCATTGTATTACTGTACAACTAGAAGGCTGCTGTTAATTTTAAAAATAACTGCAATTTTCTCTGGTCTTGTTTGTAGTTTCTTTCGAGTTTCCTCCAATTCCTCCAATGGACTTATGGACACACGGACACATGCAAGTTGAAAAAAACAGTGTTTACTTCAGAGCCAGATCATGGTCAAATGAGGCTAAAGCAGGGTAATGGATTGGGCCCCACCCACCCACACACACAGCACAAACCCCCAAGCCATTACAGTGTTCTATTACATAATTATTTCTCCCCAGTTACCATAAACATTGTTCATACCTGTCAGTGTGGATAGTATTTTCTTCTTTACTTCTACAATGATTACAGATATTTGGGTTTAATTTAAAACTTTTATTTCAAATTTTATATCACAAACACTGATATACATTTGCTAAACAAAACAATACAGTGTCACAATAAAAACAGACTTAGCATTAACAGTAAACTTATCTGCCCTTGAAACTCACATTAATTGAAACAGCACTGAAACCCACATTCAACAGAACTATAATCTGCTCCTCAAGGAAACACAAACCTGTCTGGTGCACATCCTCTATCAACAGGCTTTACAACAAAAGGAAGAAACTGTTGTCCAAGGGTAATAAGGAACAAATTTCAAATCTGAAAAATTCCCTCCTCTGCTGCAAGAAACAAATTAGATCACTAGTGAAAACCTCCAAAGCCAATTATGAGTTGAAACTAGCCTCCAAAACAAAGGGAAACCACATGTTCTTCTTCAGGTATGTTAGGAACCTCCATGGCAAAGCCCAAGTTTGTTCCAAACTAGTACTTAATAGTACCACTTACACTGATCCTGCTGACTTAGCCAACCTGCTGGCTGATAGGTTCAATACAAACTTCACCCCCTTATCACCCCCCCAAAGTCCCAGTCAACATCCCCAATACTTCTCCCACACCTTACATCTCTGTAGATCAAGTGTTAAAGGCCCTATCCAAGGCAAAGAATACAGCTTCCACGGGACCTGATAGTATCCCAGGCTGTATTCTGCACCATTTCCAGCAAGAACTGTCTTTGCCATTGAGCACCCTATTCAACCACAGCCTAACTACATACTCCATCCCAGCAGAGTGGAGAACTGCCATTGCCATCCCTTTGCACAAAAGTGGTGCCACTACTCACCCGGGAAACTATCGCCCCATCAGCTTGACAAGTCTGCTCTGTAAAGTCATGGAGGGTATTATTATGGATCTCATAAACAAAGACAGGCAATCTCTAAGCACTCCACCCCACCCAATTCGGATTTGTCAGGGGCAAATCTTGCCTACTGAACATAGTTGACTTCTTTGAGACTGTCACCAAGGCCCTGATTGAGGGAAAGTCAGTACTTACAGCTTACCTTGACCTGGCCAAGGCCTTTAACACAATCCCCACTCAGGCATCATTGAAAAGCTAACACAACTTGGTGTTAATCCCTATCTAGTCAGATGGGTGACCAACTGGCTCACAGATAGGACCCACCAGGTCAAAATAGGTGCTGCACCTCTGACAGCAGACCTGTCACTAGTAGTGTTCCCCAGGGATCTGTCCTGGGATCCCCACTGTTTGGCATATACTTCTCAGAGGTCCAGGCAAAGACAAAAGGCCTGTGGCTGACAAAGTTTGAGGATGACTGTAAGCTGGGTGCTGTCATTGACTCCCCAATTGATGTTAACATACTGCAAGAGGGTCTCACTGCTACAAATAACTGATGCCAAAGTCATGGCCTTAAGTTCAATGCAAAAAAATTTATTATCGTACAATTCAGCAAAAACATGACCCCTACTGATTACCACATTAACGGCAACCCCCTAAGCACACAACCTGTGGTGATAGACCTGGGTACTCAGGTTGGCAACAATCTCACATTTGACCATCACGTGGCAGCTGTGGTCAGAAAAGCCTTTTACTTGGTTCATCTTATAAATAAAGAGCTTGCATCCAGAAAAAAGGAGGTTATTACCTCTCTGCACTCCTCCCTTATTAGACCTATGATTGAGTATAATGCTCCATTTGGTATGTACCTCTTCAAACACCTGCACCATCTGGAAAGGCCATAGACATACCTCACAAAGAGAATCCATGGCCTCCAACACCTCTCCTATGCGGACAGGTTTAAATCACTATTACTCTACTCGATATCGTACGGATTGTTCAGAGGTGATCTGTGTCTCACCTATAAGGCAATATCAGACCCTGCCCTATCAGAGATACTCCATATCCATAAGTCTAACTCCTTGCGCATTTCCTGCTCAATAGGCCTAAATCTACTATGCAACATCAACAAAACCTGCTGGAGAGACAGGATTGTCTCCCAGAGGTTGCCCTGTCTCTGGAATAGACTTCCCATACATGTCAAACAGAGTACCTCACTGGCCCTCTTCAAATGCAATCTTGATGAGTGGATGGGAAACCATAGATTTGTCCCAGGGGGTTCCACCTTCGTCCCTCACTGACAGAGGCAACAGGTGCTGACTGAAGTTTATTTTTAGGGATAAACTCTTGGCCAGGCTTGTAAGGGCCCCAGGGCCATTAGCCTAGTGACCTCCTATGATCCTATGATCCAATGATTCAAAGAAAATACATCTGGCCAGTGGCAGATAAAGTTTGCCTTATGGCTGTTTTCAAACCATAGGCCCCTTGCACACATTTTCAGGACCATGCATACATGCATGTGTTCTTTGAGTCACCTTTCTGATTGTATTAATTTATATTACTTATATAATACAGCACCACTTGTTAGAGTGTGTTTTAAATTTGCAGTTTTGAACATGTTTTCAGTAAGCAGTGAGACAGAACATATGACCCAATAATGACTAAACACTCCAGTTCAGAACATGTCAACCATAGAAGCCTACTCAAACACCTGTCATTACAATCCACCAATACCAGTCAATATACACATTCTCTGCAGAAGTAAAAGTCATCTGAATAATTCTATATTAAAGAGATCTGTAACTAATGAAGAGGTTGCTGCTAGCAAATAACTTTATATTTCAGTGTTTTATCTACAAATTCAGTGCCTGCTGCACTTGAAGAATAAATTGTCTATATTACATTAAAAAAATGGTAAGCTGGTAATATTGCAATAGGGAATGGATGGCAAACTAACAACAAGTTCACAGTTACTAGGCATCTCATCCAAAGGAGGATGCACTTAGGACTGCAGTACCCCACCCCTTCTCCCTTAAAGTAAAACACAGTATCAGCAATCCACTTACATGCTGTGGGAGGAGAACCTACAGCCTTCTACACTGAAAGCATTTTACCTGTTATGCTATAACCATTTGCTAAACAAAATGGATGCACATTGAAAACAGACTTAGCATGAGCAGCAGTAAACCCCTCTTCCCTTGAAGCTCACATTTCCTTGTAAATGCACTGAAACTCATTTCCTACCAAAACCCATTTGTTACTAGTTTGGTAGTTGTGTAGAGGATTTTCTCTTGTTTCCTGTAACCAAGGTATAGAGTTTGAGTCTGAGGAAATTTACTAATCTACATACCTCTCAACTGTCCAATTTTTCACAGAATGTCCAGGTTTTTGCTCACATTTTTGGTCTGTTCCTCATAACATTTGTGGTTTTCTGGTAAATCACTGAGGCTTGAAGTTTCTAATAATGGCATACATTTGAGTTTTAGACTTGATATTGTTCAGAAAATGCATGCTAAGATAAATCCTGTTATTCTAGCAACTTTCTAAGTTTATAAGAACAATATTTAAAATCTGTCCCAGAGTTTGCAGAATGTCCAGATTGTTTCCTCATGTTTTTGGTCTGTTTCTCATAAAATTTGTTGTTTTCTGGTAAATCACAGAGGATTGTACTTTCTAATTAATGGCATACATTTGAGTTTCAGACTTCATATTGTTCAGAAAATGTATACTAACATAAATCCTGTTATTCTATCAACTTTCCAAGTTTGTAACAGCAATATTTAAAATCCATCCCTATTTTTAGGGTTTTGTACCCACATTATTTTAGGCTTTGTCCAGATTTGAGAGGCATACTAATCTCCTACCACTCCCGCCCCCCCCCCCCCACACACACACACCAAGTCTTGTATTTAAATTCTGCATGGAATGCGGAAAAGAAGTTTGCAATACGTGTGTCACATGGAACACGGAAAAGGAATATGCAACAGGTGTTTGTTTGTGTGCGTGTGTGTGTGTGTGTGTGTGTGTGTGTGTGTGTGTGTGTGTGTGTGTGTGTGTGTGTGTGTGTGTATGCATGTAGGGATTCAGAGACAAAGGGTGCCCTTAAAGGATCTGGCTGTAGCTTTAGTTTAGGGTTTTCATGTTCAAAACGTAAAAACCTTTTTAAAAGGCAAGACTGCACCTCTTTACTGTTTGCATCTGGGGCAAACTGCACCCTCTGTCCCCACATTAGTTCACCTCTGCCCTCACATAATCTGCCCATTTCTTTGCTGAATATCCTTGTTTCCTCCTGCCTTCTTCCTGTCTCTTCCAAATCCACTTCATGAAATCATCTTCTGCTTTCCTTTCATATGTGCTTAAACTACTGAAATCTGTTCTCTTTGACCTTCTCTAAAAATTGGAGCTTCTTTGATTTCTGCCCTGATGTCATTATTTTTTTTATCTGTCCCGCAGCGTGCATGCTATCACCCATAACATCTAGCTTCCTAAGCTGCTCTGCCTTCACTACCCAGGTTTCTGTACCATACAGAAGTACTGGTCAAACCATTGTTTTTTCACCTTTTTCCCGTACCTGTGTCATACACCACCACTAACATTCTGTGCTAGCTGGTTGCAGCATTTTTTATTCCAGCTTTGAGTTTGTCATTCGGACTTCCCTTTTCCTCACCCACCCTACACAAATACTTGAAGCTGTTAACCTGTTGCACTATTTTCCCTTCTATCTTAGTTCTCAGCAGTTTTGTTGATCTGTCCCCTCCAGCTCATTTGCCAATGTAGTCCATCACCAGTATAAACGGCAGTGGGCTGAGAGCTGAACCCTGATACACCACCCACTCCCACTGGGGACCCCCTATGTGAGTTTGAACATTGTTTTTCTCTCACCAGGTCCTTGTACATAACCTGCACTAATTCTGCCATTGTTTCCAGGACGTCAGATCATTGCAGGACTGAACAAATCAGCTTTCTTGGGAACTTGTCCTTTGCTTTCTACAAGTTGAGGAATGTACATTTGGACTCTTTCCTCATCTCTAGCTTCTTCTCCACTATCTGTCCCACTGCAACCATCAGTTTGGTTGTTCTATATCTTGACATGCATCCAAATTGCTCACATCCCATCTGACTTTCTACTACTCTGTTTATTCATTTACCAGTCACTCTTTCCAGAATTTTTATACAGTGTGACAGGAATTTGATGCTTCTTTACTGCCCGCAGTTGTAAATGTTCTCTTTTTTTCTTGTATACTGGTGTTATGCTCTAGTCATCTGGCATATACCTTTCTCTCAATACTGCTGTGAGTACCCCCAGCAGCCATTTCTCCCTTAACCATCCAACATCTTGGTCAAATCAGACATGACCTCATCTGCTCTCACTGCCTTTTTTTCCCTTAATTTTTACTTCTTCTAGGGTGGACTGTTCCTCCTCTTTTATTTTATGCTATGTATGCAGCAGTATAGCATCTGTGGGGTTTTCTTCATTCAGAAGCTGCTGGAAGTACTCCTTCCATCTGCTTTTGATGTCTTGTAGACTGGTAAGCAGGTTGTTGCTGTCATCCCTTATGAATGCAGTCTCCTTTATCTTCCTGACATTGCACTGCAACCTGAATGAGTTTATTTGTGCCATCAGCTTGACCACTTCTTCTTCTTTGATATTATGACTGTTCTCTTAGCTTCTTTGTTGGCCAGCCTATATTCCTTCTGAGCCTAGCCTATCTTTTCTTTCTCCCACTCTTCCTCCATATTCCTTCTTTCATTTAATAACTTCTTGGATTCTGCATTCCACCGACAACTTTCACTATGTACCTTATTTCCACATCTAGCTCTGCCACGTATTTGTTCTATAGTCTTACACACATACTATTTGGAGAAGCTTCCTTTCTTCTTCACCTCCACTTTTTTTCTCTTCTTCCTGACATGCTAGAATCATGAATATTTTCTTGAACTTCTGCTTTGTTCCTGTCAGCTTTCAGGTCTTCAATCCAGTTTCTGTTGACCTTGGAGCCTTTTCTGAGCACTGCTTACAGCTGGTTGTGTTTACCAGTGGCTTCTGTTGTGGGCCAACTATTTGGCAGATGACTTTGAAAATCTCTGATTCAACTCCAGTGCCCTTTCTTTAGTTGGAGAAAAGTCTATGTGAGTTGCATGTTGACCACTTTTGTATGAGATCTTACACTTGTCTTTCTTGATGAACCATGTGCTGGCCACCATCAATCCATATGCAGACAGAGGTCTAGAATGGCTCTTCCATCTTTATTTCACTTGCCCCAACCTTGTTGACCTAAGCAGTCCTCATGTCATGTTCTGTTCTGTCCCAATATGAGGATTCACATCCCCCATTATCAACAGCACTGTATGCTGTCTTGATTTATCTATTAGGCCCTGCACCTGCTGTCTGAATCCTGTGGGGTATAGACTGAGAGTATTAATACTATCCTATCTTTACAATGAAGTATAATTGTCATGAATCCATCGCTAATTCAGATGACATCTCTCACTGTCTTTAGAAGACTCCCGTTTATCACAATTTCCACACAATTTCTAATTTGTTCTTTCCCTGATTAGTAGACTCTGGAACCCAAATCAAGTGGCTTTTCTGCGCTGCCCTTCCACCTTGGAGCCTGGATACATAGGATGTCAAGTGTTCTCATTACCATCATGTCAACCGTTTCCAAGCTGTGCCCTGTCAGTCAACCTATATTAAATATAGCATTTCTTAATTCATGTTTGTCAGGTTGATTGGGTTTAGATCTAACTTTCACACTCAACAGCACTATCCTAGATAATCTAGGCTTGGTAAATGATCACCATCCAGCAAGTAACTTATGAAAGGCACGAACAGGCTTTATTGGAGGCACACACTCACCAACAGAGGCACCTGTCTGACCTTTAGCATGGGTCCCTGGAGTAGGATGGAGTAGGCTGGGTCCTTAGCCCACTTATTGCCAGTAAATACCCATACCCATTTTTGCCAACATTAGGCAATATAACTAAATCACCAAGAGGCAATTTTTACAATGCCAAGTGGCTAACCCTTGCATGGCACTCAACCTGTCATCAATTTTCTCATATGTAGAAGACAGTGCACACCACAGCTGATGTTTAAAGCTGTTGCTCTACATAACTATTCAGAATAGGTACCACTAAGAGTATGTGCTAGTGCCTATGACTCAATTTAGTTTTGGGGTCAGTTTGAGGTGGTAAAATCAGGGAGAACATGTAAACTCCACACAGGCATTGGCATGAAGTCAGGGTCGAATCCGGTGCCATGTACATAGGAGATGAAAACTTTAGCCTTTACACCAACCACCCAGCTAATACATGCAACATAAGACACAATTATTCAAAGTTAAATGCAATTCTTAGGGAGCGGACGTGTAGGGTGTGTGAACAACCCAATAAAGACAGAGTGTAATTTGAGTAGACTCAAAATAGAATTGTTAGATATAGTATGCATTCAGGAGGTGATGTTATCAAAGAGAGAGAAAGAGGTAAGATGCAAAAGAGAAGCTATAAATGGATAGGAATGGGTTGCATTCCAGGAGGGGGGAGGGGAGGAAAAGGAAGAACAGGAATATCATTTCAAGAGGTAGGAGGTTGTTAGTGGAAGAGAGTGTAACAGAAACAAGGGGAAGGTGAGTGGTCTGTAGAAGTTGTAGGTGAGTGGTATGTAGAAGTGGCAGGTGAGTAATATGTCAAAGTAGTAGGTGAGTGGTATATAGAAGTAGCATGTGAGTGATATGTAGAAGTTGTAAGTGAGTGGTATGGTGAAGTGGCATATGAGTATTATGAAGAAGTGACAGGTGAGGGATATGTAGACGTGGCAGGTAAATGGTATGTAGAAGTGGTAGGAGAATGATATGTAAAAGTGGTAGTTAAGTGGTATGTAGAAGTGGCAGGTAAGTGGTATGTAAAAGTGGTAGTTGAGTGGTATGTAGAAGTGGCAGATGAGTGGCATGTAGAAGTGGTAGGCGAGTGGCATGTAGAAGTGGCAGACAAGTGGCATATGGAAGTGGTAGGTGAGTGGATTGTAGAAGTGGCAGACAAGTGTCATGTAGAAGTAGTAGGTGACTGGTATGTAGAAGTGGCAGGTAGGTGGTATGTAGAAGGTGCAGGTGAGTAGTATGTAGATACTCTTTAGAAGATAATGGATTGGTGTTGAGTTCCTATTATCACTTGAAAGGAGATGAAGGGGAGGAAATGATAGACTGTATATGAACGAATGAAAGTATGAGACATAGTGGCATTGGCGTGATATGGACAGGGGACTTCAGTGTAGTGTTAGAGGTAAGTTTAAGCAGGTTTTATGGGTAGGTGAAATTTAATGTGAATGCCAGAAAAGATGAAGGAAGTGTATGAAATTAGTAGGAATACTAAATTCATGGAGGGAAAACTGTAGGAGAGTGAAGCAGTTTACATTTTGAAAACAAAAGTAGACAATGGTAGGATCACATATTAGAAGATGAAACCTTACATGAGGTAGAGATTTTATATATATATATATATATATATATATATATATATATATATATATATATATATATATTCATTAACTGCAATGTTATGGAAAGGAGGGTAAATAGACTAGAGAGGTGGAGATGGAATATGAGTAAATGTCGAGATTCAAATCAGATGGAGTGGTTACAGAAGATGGCAAGAGATGTAGCTAAAAGGAATATAGGTTCATAGGTTCATAGGTAGGTACTAGGCTATCGGCCCAAGGGCCTACGTAAGCCTAGCCAACAAAGTTCCCTGACTTACACCATCAAAGAAAGTTATTTTCCTGTGCCACTGTCAAGCAGAGATACAGAAGTGATCCCTGGGGTGTATTTCCTATTTCCCATACACTCATCAAGATTTTTCTTGAAGAGTGCTAATGAAGAACTTTGCTTGACATAGATGGGTAGCCTGTTCAAGAGTATGGGAAGTCTCTGGGACAGGAATCTGTCCCTCCAGCATGTCCTGTTTATTGTGGTGACAAGGTTTAGGTCCCTAGAGTGTGTAGCTCGGAGGGATTGGGATTTCTTTAGGTGTAGCATATCCAACAGCTCTGGGTTTGACATAGCTTTATATGTTAGGCAGAGATCACCTTGGAGTAGGCGATATGCTACGGAGTAAAGCTGGAGTTTTTTGAGGCGGTCAGTGTAGGGCATTTGTTTGAGGCCAGTAATCCTCTTTGTGAGGTACTTCTGTGGCCTTTCCAGCTGCTGCAGATGTCTTGTGAGGTACATTCCCAAAGGGGTGTTGTACTCTATAATGGGTCTAATGAGTGTCGAGTAGAGGGAAACAATGACCTCTTTTTTCCTGGATGAGAACCCTTTTATGATGAGGTGTGCCATGTAGAAGGACTTCCTGACTACTGTGGCGATGTGACTATCAAAGGAGAGACTACTGCCCACCTGGGTCCCAAGGTCTCTTATCACACATTCGGTGTTAAGTAGATTGCTGCCTATGTGGCAACAATCTGGCAGTGTCAGTGTTGAAAAAGGAGCAGTAGGAATTCAAGAATGTGATTGAATCTAGGTTACTTGAGTGGTAGAAATAATGGTATATAGGGGATTTCAAAATAGATAATAACACAATTGCATATAACAATCAAGAAGCAAGATTCATTCTTAAATGGTGATATGTTTTTTTTTAACAGTAGCAAATGCATTTATATACCATTTTATACATTCTCTTTTTATCTTTATATTTTACTGAAATGACAAGTTCAGTAAAATATATTTTACATTTTTCTTTCTTTACAGCGATTCAGACACATTTTCAGTCTAATGTATCTCTAAGACATGTATTTTCCTTTCTTTACAAGAATGTAGAAAAAAATAAAATTCAAGATAACTAAAAATACTTTCCACAGCTTGAATAAGCAAATTAGACATCTTGTTAGGTTCTCCAAAGCTAACTATGGAACAAAATTAGCATCCCTGGTAAAGGATAATCATAAGGCATTCTGTAACTACATCTGAAATCTTAATACATAGATTTAATAATATTTTCCTAGACACCCTTAACTCACTGGCCCCCTCTAGAAAGATCAGACTAAAATCCAAGTATGCTCCCTGGCTCTCAAAAGAAACAAAGTCCCTTATGCTAGAAAGAGACAAAGCTTGGAAAGCTTGGATAAAAACTAAGGACTTACCCCTACTTCATAGCTATAGACACCTGAGAAATCTTGTCAAAAAGCACACCAACAATGACAAAAGGTCTTACTATAATACTGCCAACTTAATAACAAAACCAACCCTCAAAAGTTCTGGGCCTCCATTAATAATATTCTTTCCCCTGGCTCCCCTGCAAACCCCTCCCCCTACCCAAACTCACCATCTCTTGAAACAGCTACTCTACTCAATAACCATTTCATTAATACTATTCAAACACTCATGCCTCCCACCTGCAATTCTACTCCTCTGCCAAACCCTCCCAAACCATCCAAAAACCCAGCTTTTTCTTTGCACCCTGTTTCCACTTCCTACATCAGATCACTTCTGAAACTCAAACCCTGCTCTTCCTCCACAGATAACTTACCTCCTTCTTTCCTTAAACATGCTGCAGATTCTATTGCCTTCCCAGTATCCATACTTATAAACAGATCTATACAGGAGGCTACTGTCCCTATATCATGGAAATCTTTTTACACTATTCCTTTGCCTACATGTGGAAACTCAACTGACCCCTCTAACTACAGACCTATAGCCATCTTATCTCCCCTCTCTAAGATTCTTGAAAAACGCATCCACTGTCAACTACTCAACTACCTTCTTGAACACAACCTTCTTACTCCTACCCATCATGGCTTCCATCCTAAAAATAGCACAACTACTGCCCTCCTATCTTTCACTCATACAATTGCTGAAGCCCTTGATAATAACAAACTGATATCTTGTCTCTTCCTTGACTTATCTAAAGCTTGTGATACAGTCTCCCACCCTCTCCTACTATCCAAACTTGCTAACCTCAATATGAGTTCCTCCTCCCTTGCCTGGTTCTCTAGCTACTTATCCTGCAGGCAACCATCAGTAAAATGTCTCTCCTCTTCCTCTCCTTTCCTATCTGTCCCAACAGGGGTCCCACAAGGCTCCATCCTAGGGCCCCCTCTCTTTAATATTTTCACCAATGATCTTCATACAGCTTGCAATACATCTTCACTCATCCAATATGCAGATGATTCTACGCTCATTACTACCTCAAATAAGATCTCCATACTCCAAGCTCTCACACAACAGGTCTTCCTAGCTACTGAACACTGGTTACCTAGCAATCTCCTCATCCTTAACCCAAAAAAGCCCAAACTGCTACTATTCCTCCCTCAATCATTATCTCACCATAAATGTTCCTTTGCCATTGCACCCTCAAATAACACTACTATTCAACCAGAATCCCACACTAAACTCTTAGGGGTCATCATTGATGATGAACTCAGATTTAACTTGCACATTCTACAATGTATAAAAAAGACAAACCAAAAGCTTGGTTTACTATATCGCCATAAGAAATTCTTAACAACTAATTCCAAACTCACCCTTGCTCAAGCCCTCCTCCTCCCCGCCCTTCTCTATGTGGCTCCCATGCTCACCCATATTCAAACTACTATCTTAAACAAACTCCAGCAGACCTATCATAAGATAGCTCGATTTATTACTAACTCTCCCTATAATACTCATCACTGCCTATCTCTAAACTCTCTCAAATGGCTTGAATTCCCACATCTGTTGTTACTAGCCCAACTGCAAATGTTACACACTATAGACCATAAACCTCTAGCATGTCCTGCTCTGTCTTCCTTCATTACTAAGTACTTTCCACCCCGTACCCTTAGGACATCAAATCAGCAACTACTACAAATATACTATCCCAAAAAAGCAGTAGGTAAACTCCTTTACAAGTACTCTATGGCCCAAGCTTGGAACAAACTTCCTAGAGACATTTGTAGCATTGTACACCCATCTCAGTTCAAGGAGAAACTTCAACTTCATTTACTTAACTCCAAAACATGCCCCTGTCAAACCCCAACTTAACTTAACTCCTCCTCCTTCATTTCTTTCCTTCTATACAGGCTCTCCTCAGCTTAGCAGATGCCTCCTTGCACAATGTTTGTCTAAATGTATCTGTTAAATATTTCTCTGTTGTACATATTGTATATATTCAGGTACTCTACAGTATTAGAATTAGTGTGTCTCATATCTCCATATGTCAGTTATTACATATGGTAGGTCTAAATATATTCTGCCCGAATGCTTTTTTTTATTGTACATATTGTATATACTTTGGTACTCTACAGTATTAGAATTAGTGTATTCCCTTGACTTAAGTATTTTTTCTCTGTAATATCTGCATATGTCAGCTATTACTTATGGAATTGTAAAACTGTCCTTGCATTTATTTTTAAACCGTTTATTCTTAAATTATATTTTTTTTCTCAGAGTTTTTCTCCTCAGGTCTCCACTGAAAATGGGCCACAAACCCAGCTGTACTAACCCGGTTAACAAATGCCAATAAATAAATAAAGAGAAGGGTCAGATTTGCACGGAACTAGTAGTGGATGGTACTGCTCATACAGATCCTGCAAAAATTGCCAACCTGCTAGCAGACAGGTTCAGTGAAAACTTCACTCCACTGTTCCCAACAGTCATACCCCAAAATATACCCATCACTAGTCCTGTACCTAGTATCTCCAATGAGCAGGTCATAACTGCCCTCTTCAAGGCCAAACACACAACCTCTATGGGACTGGACAACATCCCAGGCTGCTGACTAAATGGTCTAAAACAGGAGGTGGGTACTCTCTTCAATCACAGTTTAAGTACTGGCTTTGTCCCACCCAAATGGAAAACTGCAACTGTGATCCCCTTGCACAAAGGGGATCCTTCAACTGACCCTGGGAATTATAGACCTATAAGCCCAACCACCCTTATCTGCAAGGCCATGGAAAGGATCGTCATAGATCTAATCAACAAGGATATAGGAGACCTTCAAACTCTTGACCCGACCCAATTCTTATTTGTAAAGGCAGATCATGCTTGTTAAACTTGGTGGAGTTTTTTGAAAACGTCGCAAAGACTTGGATGAAGACAATACAGTGCATACTGCCTATTTTGACTTAGCCAAGGCCTTTGCCACTATCCCCCATTTAGGGATCATCGAGATACTCACCCAGCTGGGCATAAACACTTATGCCATTAAATGGGTAGCCAACTGGCTCACCGACAGAACAAATACAGTCAAAGTAAGGGATTCCACCTCTACCAGCAGAGCTGTTACTAGTTGTGCTCCACAAAGATCTGTGCTGGGCCCACTTCTGTTTGCCATCTATTTCTCAGAAGGTCAGGTGAAAAAAGATGGCCTGTGCCTTACCATGTTTGCTGATGACTACAAACTGGGTGCAGTTATTGAAACCCAAAACAATGCCAACATACGACAAAATGGGCTTACACAGACAAATAATTGGTGCCAAAGCCATGGACTGAAACTTAATGCAAAAAATGTATTATCATCCCCTTTGGGAAAGGTAAAGTCTCAGCAAATTACAGCATTTAAACCCAGTGGTAAGGGATTTGAGAACACAGGTAGATAGCAGCCTTAACTTTGATCATGGTGTGTCTACAGTGGTGACAAAGGCCTTCTACATTGCCTATCTTATAAGTACGAAATATTATCCAAAATGAAGGAGGTTATAACTCATCTGTACTCATCCCTCATCAGACCAATAATAGAGTACAGTGCTCTCTTCTGTATGTACCTCACCAGACACCTGCAGCAGATGGAGAGACCTCAGAGATTTCTCACCATGAAAATTCAAGGTCTTCATCACATGACCTACACTGACAGACTGAAGGCATTGTCACTATACTCTGTATCATATACACAGCATAGAGGAGACTTGTGCCTGGCCTAGGTAGCAGTCTTGGACCCTGCCTTAATGGAAATGCTGCACATCCACAAATCTAATGGGACAAGACTCCTCACTCTAGAGACCTTAACCTAGCCTGCAATGTAAACAGGACTTGCCGGAGAGACAGCTATGCCTCCCAGAGACTACCACTCCTCTGGAACAAACTCCCAGTTCAAGTTAAACAAAGCTCCTCAATGATCTTATTTATGTGTAACTTGCATAATTGGATGGGAAACTGTAAATTCACCCTGGGGTGGATAATTGGATGGGAAACTGTAAATTCACCCCTGAGGTTTCACCTGTATCCCTCTTGGATAGGGGCAGTCGGTACTGATCATAAATTCACAAGCTAATATAGGCTATTTCTCTTTGTCTATGATGGAAACAATGGTAAAACATGATTAGACTCATAAAAGCCCTAGGGCCAATAGCCTAGTAACCTCCTATGTTCCTATAATCCTTAAATAAATCAGCAAGTGCTTTGTCTCTTTACAGAATTAATACTTGGATATCAGAGATAAAAGCACTTACTGATTTAATAAAGTTTGTGAGCATTTTAAATCATGTTGGATCATGATTTTCGTTCACTTTCTTGGAAGGTATTACTCTTTCTTATAGATTCATAGGTTCACAGGTGCATACTAGACTAACTAACACTAAGGCCTTTGTAAGCCTAGCCAAGCATCCCAAATGTGTCTCATAAGTTATATGTTTTAGATGTTTATATAGGGATGATTGTTGGCTAAACATGATTTACTGACAACCTCTGTACATCAGAGATGTGGATGCCAGACCAGGAGTGAATTTTCAGTTTCTCATCAAATGGTCCAACTTACTCTTAAATAGAGTTAGGGAAGGACTTTGTTCCAGAGAAAGGGAATTCTCTGAGATACATATCTGTCTCTTCAACATGTCCTACTTATGTTGCAAGCAAAATTTAGGTCTTTAGATCTAGTAGTTTTGAAGCTGTTTGTTTTGCAGATGTACAAAAGGTTCATCTTGTATGTCAGGCATAGATCACCTTTCAGTAAGGTCCAGAAGGCCGACTACAGAGATAGGGCTTTGAGGTGACCCACACAGGACATTGTGTTTTTGCCCTGTATCATTTTTGAAAGGACTTTCCAGTTGCTGCTATAAAGGGACATTATACTCAATGATAGGTCTGATGAGGGCCAAGTATAGTGGAACAATGACTTCCCTGGACCTAGACATCATGCCCTTACTTATACATTGAGCAACCTAGAAGGATTTCCTCAGTACCTTGAATACATGTTGATCAAAGGCCAGGTTACTGCTTACACATGCTCCCAGATCCCTGACTAGTGGGTCAACTCTTAGGGGTGTTTTACTGATGACATTATTTTCTGGTGGGACTGACTTCCCAAAAGGTACTATAATGTATTTCTTTGCATTGAGTTTTTAGCCATGGCCTTAGCATCAGTTATTTGTCTATGTTAGACGCTCTTGTAAGATGTTAGTGTCTCGGAGGATTCTATGACTGCTCCCAGTTTGTAATCATTTGCAAACTTGGCCAGCCAGAGGTCTTTGATATTAGCCTTGACTTCTGAGAAGTAGATTCCAAAGAGGAGCAGGCCCAGCACAGAGCCTCGAGGTACTTCACTGGTGGCTGGCCTCTTGGAAAAGGTGGTCTCACCAAACCTAACTTCCTTGGTATTATCTGTGAGCCACCTGACTATCCAGAGTATTTTTCAGGGTTTTATGCCTAATTCCATATGGTTGTTAACAATTCCAAAGTGGGGTATTGTATCAGATGCCTTAGCCAGGTCAAGGTAGACAGTATGCATGGATTTACCCTCATCAATTGCCTTGGTGACCTTCTCAAAGAAGTCCACCAGGTTCAGTAGGTATGACATTAACATGACAAAGCCAACTGGGATGGATCCAGTGTCTGAAGGTCTCCTATGTCTTTATTGATCATTTCCATGATAATTCTTTCCATGGCTTTGCATGTAAGACTAGTAAGACTAATAGGCCTGTAGTTTCCAGCATCAGTTGATGGTCTACCCTTATGAATAGGAATTAATAGTGCAGCTCTTCATTCTCATGGCACAAAGCCTGTTTTAAAACTATAGTTAAATAGTAACTCCAGTGGCCCTGATAGGTTATGTTTTAGACTATTCAGGAGGCATCCTGGGATATTATCTGGGCCCACTGACACTGTGTTCTTGACCTTAGTGAGTGCAGCCAGGGCAGCCTCTCTATTTATAGTTGGAGAAGCTATGTTGGAAGGTATTTCTTGGGAGGTCACTGAGGGTGAGTGTGTGTGTGGGGGGGGTAACATTGGAAATGAATTTGCCAGCCAGCAAATCTGCTATATCACCTGGCTCAGTAAATGTGGCACCATTAACCACCAGTTTGGCTAAGTATAGTGTGCTGCCTTTGAGATTTCTGACATAGGTAAAGAAGGCCTTATGGTTGTCTTTGGCCTGGGTGGCTAGCTTTACCTCAAAATTGGATTAATTGGACTTAATTAGCTCTCTTAGATGCATGTTTAATTTGATTAGAGAGTTCTTTCAGGAAGTTACACTTCCTAATTTTAGCCATGATTTTTTCATTTTGTTGTATAACCTGTTTAATCTGGAAAACCATCAGAGTGGTTTGTTTTTGGAGTTAGTTTTGGACTTACTTCTGGTAGGTACAGCAGCATCTATGCAGCCATTGACAAGGCTGTACAGAGTTTATGTGAAAATTCTGCATAGGTCACTGTGTTTTCTAGATTTGGAGGGTCATTGAATTTTGACAGAATATCACTTATAAAAGGTAGTTTACTTTGAAATAGTTACCAACTATTATTGGATTTACTGGGGTTACTGAGTTGATTTTGATTTTAAAAGAGACAGCTTTATGGTCAGACCTTAGCAGGGAGGATGAGGCACTGGGGGTTGTGCAGCATTCTTACATATTAGTCAGTACAAGGTCCAGTATGTTGGAACCTCTAGTGGGCGTATGCACTAACTGATTAAGAGTGCTTGTATTTATGAAGTTCCGGAATCCCTGTGCATGCAGATTTGTGGCCATGTAGGATTCCTAGTCTATAGAAGGATAATTAAAGTCCCTCATAAGTCAGGTGTTGGGTTGGATGGTTAGTGTCTCCAATAGGTTTAAGTATGCGGTATGAGTTAAATGGGATGTAGAGGGTAACATATATCTTGCTAGGATATGGTATGGGGTTTTATCTCTGGTGGCCTGCACATGGAGAAACTCCAGCACATCATCCTGTTTAACCAATGTAGAGCTATTCTTGTCAAGACACTTCCACCTTTAGTCCTTGCCTATGCAGCTACTGGTCTAAAAATGTGGAAGGCACTGAAACCTTGCACTGCTGGGATACTCTCTGCAGTTTTAAACCATGTCTTGGTAACTGCACACATGCCTATATTCTCTTGGATGAGGAGGGTGTGGAGGAAGTTTTGCTTTTTGTTTATGCTCCTGGCATTGAGCAGTAATAACCTGAGGTTCAGTTGAGTTGATTTTGCTATGTCGGTAGGTCTGTCTATTTGGCATTGCCTAAAAAATAGTCTGTGAGGAAGGATAACGTTTTAGCCAGTATTTGAAAGCCTGAAGAGGGCAGGTGGAGACAATCCTTGGCAAAGAAACATGGTTTGTTATCCATGTTGCCACATGCTGACAAATATTGGATCCCCTTAGTATGACACAAGAAACTCAGCCAAATGTTAAAATCAGTCACCATTTGTTGGTATCATGGCATCATTCTTGCTGAAGGTAATATGCTGCTCAATGCTAGGCTGTTAACAGCCTGAGACACATTGTCAGAGAGATCCATCATGTCCCTCTTTATATAGTCTAGGGAGGTATGTCTCAGGTCATTTATACCCACATGGAATATAACGGAGTCATACTGGCACCTATGGTGCAGTGACTTGAGTGCATGTGCAGTTTGGCTGATCTAGGCTCCAGATAGACAACTAACCATGATCTTCTCCTTGTTCTGACTGGTTACAGGGTTATCAGTATGTCTTACAATGGAGCCCCCTATGACTAGAGTCTTGAAGTGTGTTTCCTTGCCCTATGAGCTCTATATTTGGGGCTCCATTGATTGAGGCTATATGTATGTTGTTACATGTTGCTTTTAGTAAGTGCTTTTGGGTATGCTGAGGATAATCTTTGCTGATGGGTATTTAAGAAGGCCCTTTTTGTTTAGGTAGATTGCATTTAAGTGCCTCAGCATATGTTGGTCTATGTATGTGTGTTGTCTGCACTGTGTGGGGAGTGTTGTTTGTGTGGTTTCGACAACCTGATGTGTGCTTTTATGTGAGAGTTTATCCTCCAGTGACATTATGTATGTACACCTCTCACATACTGTATCAATTACTTAGAGGATTAAGTGGTTGTCATTAAATATGTGACAATTGCTACATTGTCTCAAGATACCCATATCCACCAGACTGGCTGCAGAGAAATTAGGAAATTATATATCAATGTCATCCTGTCCTCCAATTGGTGAACTACAAGAGTGTGGCATACATATATTAAAATAAGCTATTAAGGGTGCTTTTTTGGGATGGAGATGGAGACAGACTAGGCTATAAAATATTAAATTTAACAGTATTGCCACTCTGTGCAACTAACTGCTCCAAGCTTGTGAGTGTGCAAGGTATTTGCTCTATAGGTACTGCTTTACATGGTATTACTTTATGGACAGTTCTAAAGAGAAACTGTGCTTCTAGATGCTTGCACCTGTACAGAGCACTGACATGGCAAGCAGCTCTGTGCAAATGTGCCACATTTCAAGCAGCACTGGAAATACAAAAAACTGATTACTGTGCCTTCTGGCCAACAAAACAACTACACTTAGAATCCTTTTGTATACTTCCAAACTCAGACAGGTCAGACAAACACCTACTGCCACTAGATGAATAATCCTAGTCCTCCTAATGTAAAAGGACAGTAAAAGAGTGTCCAGATCAAAATGCTACCACAAACAGACTTAAACTTCAGAAAAAAAGGAATAAGTAATTGAAGATAATAGCAGTGTACTTTAAACAGCTTATAAACATGTGATTATTCAATAAAATAACTTTGCTTTGTAGAAATGATTCAAGAGCCACACCATTCTGCAGAATTTATGAAGGCACTAAAAACAAGGTAAGCTGGTTAATAAGCCCTCCAGCCAATAGAATAAGCACATACAGGAATATCTAGTATGTTTTCTCAACCTATGCAGACCAGGCTACAACCTACTGCCACTTGATGGAAAATCTTCTGTCCTCCTGATGTAAAAATACAGAAAAGAGCTTGCTAGAGGGTAAAATACACTACTTTATCCAACTCCTAGTTAGATAATGAATACAGAGCAAGAAAATCAGTAGAACAGACAATGAAAGGCAAAATTCACATTTTCTTCAAAATAAGCACAAGGAAAAACAAATAAATTATTCAAGATATCAACAGCAGTGTAGAGAGACAGGAGCTTATTAAGATCAATTTACAGTAAGGGTGGGCAGATTAAAAATCACCAAGTTTAAAAACAGATCAAGGAATGGGTATGGGGGGTAGAAAAAATAATCATCTGGGAGTCACCAGCAGTACTTTTAGTTTTTGAAAGCCTTGAATCTTATCAGAAAAGACACAGCAGTAGATATACCCTATGTATTTAAGTATCACTCAAGAAACAAATTAACCAATAGAAAAAATGCATGTGAAATGTGCAGCCTATGTAATTTAAGTGTCTATCTGCCACATAGAACAAAAACACCAGGCCTAGCAGATTTCTCAAAACAGAAAACAAAATGGAACAGGTAAAACAGAAAGCAGCTCTATCAGATTAAGCAACTTACTTTCCTCCCCACACAGGGAGTCACCAACAGTGCTTGCAGTTTTTGCAGGCCTTGAGTCTTATCAGAAAAGACAAGGCCACAGATATACTCTGATTTCTGGAATCAATAAACCTTACATGGCTCACTGAAATCATTTTTGCGTTACCGTGTGACATGCACATGAAAGCCATTTTATATTCAGTAAACGGCTAGCCATGCAAACCAGATGAACATCTTGGCATGCTAATTAATGCATAAACAGCTGAATTACATGCTAATCAACCAATCCAAGATGGTGGAGCTATTCAGCAAACTATGAAATAATCATGTACATTTCCTGTTCCCCAAAACCTTTTGGAATATAGCCACAGAGACTACACTGGAAAGAAAGAATGCTACGGGCTGCTGCTGATAGACCTTGGACAAGGAAGAGAAGAGTATTTAGATTTCATTTAACTTTTCATAGTGTGCATGAAGTGGAAATAGTAAAGTACTAAAGGGTGCAACCTCTGTCATCCTCACCTGAGACCAATGGCAAACAGGGGGGAACCAGTACCTGCAAAGACCAACATATGTGCACTACAATAGCATTTTAGCTATAGGAACCTTTAAGAGACCTACAGGGGCATTCCAGTGGTGCCACAGACATTAACATCCATGATACTTCACCAGTTCCTTAATGCTATGCTACAGCATGCCAGTTGCTATATTTTTCCCATCTACCCCTGAGGACAGAACTAGAACTATGCAGGAGTTCTACCCCATTCCCTGAAGTCTTGGGTGCAATAGACTGTACCCACAATGAGATCAAATCACTACCCATGAAACAAGGAAGTGTCTATACCAACAGAAAGGGGCTCTACTCAATTAACTGCCTATCATGTGTAATGCTAGGAGAATCTTCCTGAATGTGTGTGCTGGTAACCCCAGCAGTTACAATGACTCCCATATCTGACACACCTCAGAGCTCTACCAGAGTTTTGAGGGCTGATGTCCCCCAAAACAATTTACTGGAGGATGGAGGGTATGCATTGAAACCATGGCTGATGACACTCATTACAAATGCAAACAAACCCATGGAGGAATGCTATAATGAGGCACACACTCAAACAAGAAGCTTCACTGAGCATGTGTTTGGGCTGCTGACATCACTGTGTTGGTTCCTATATGCATTGGTGGGGCATGCAGTAAGATCCCAGTACTTGTGCCAAAATTATTACAGTCTTTGCTATCCTACATAATATCATCCTGCAAAATCAGCTGCAGAAGGAACATCAGGCAGCAATAGCACACATTCCACTACCACTAGCATGGTCACCACATCTACATGCAGGTGAGGAGTAAAATACATTTTGAATGTTAGAATGTAAATGTACTTGAATAAGAGAAACATGCCTTTGCAGAATATGTGCTTCTTTGTAGAAAGGTCTCCTTCAAAGAAATAGCAGTCACAATCTTCTCTGTCTCAAAACAGTCTCCTCACCTTAAAATGCCCTAGCTAGATGGTTACCTATTCATAGTGTAGATTCTGCCTTCTGAGCACTCTGAAGTTGAAAATAAGGTGTGAACTCATTAGAATTGCTGAATGCCAAACTTCTGACTTTGTGTAGCAGATGTAAACATAGTGTAGCCTCTACACCAGTGTGAGGTGGCAATGCCTTGCAACTATGAATACTTAGTCTGACTGAAGCAAAATACAGTAATTCATAGATACCCTTCTATAAAATAGGTGTGTCAGTGAGGATAGTCTTAAAAAGTGCCAAACTAACTACAGTGAGCTTTTAAACAAAACCAAATATTCCACATGTATATTTCTTTGGCATAATAGCACACTGCCCTGCCTTTGCTGAAAATTGTTGTTTTCTGCCATGCATTTGTATCACACCTTGAAAGAAAAATGAGAAGATATGCACTAGAGATTGCAAATCTGATAGTAAAGCAGAAATAAGAGAAGGATTCCCAGATTACAAAGAGAAGACAGAGTTGCAGTTTTACAAACATATTCATAAATATTGTGTGATCATTCATTCCACGAAATATGTTATCTACATAGATTCATAGGTGTGTACTAGACTAATGGCCCTGGAGCCTTTAGAAGCCTAGCCCATAGGATTACCCTGGCACCGTGCCACCTGACCTTAGTTCCCCGTGGGTCTGTCAAGTAGAGCCACTGGAGTGAACCCCAGGTTGAATTTTCTATTTCCCATCCACTCATCAAAATTTCTCTTGAAGAGGGCCAGTGAGGCATTCCACTTGACATGTATGGGAAGTCTATTCCATAGCATGGGCAGTCTCTGGGTTATGAACTTGTCCCTCCAGCTTGTTCTGTTGATTTTGGTAATGAGTTTGAGGTCTCTGGAGCATGTAGTGTGGAGGGAATGGGATTTCTTTAGATGTAGCATTTCTAACAGAGCTGGGTCAGACATGGCTTTGTAAGTCAAGCAGAGATCGCCTCTAAGTAGTTGATATGAGACAGAGAATAGTTGGAGTTTTTTGAGTCTGTCCATATAGGACAAGTATTTAAGGCCTAGGATCCTTTTTGTCAGGTACTTTTGCAGCCTCTCCAGTTATTGTAGGTGTCTAGTGAGGTATATGCCAAATGGAGCATTGTATTTGATGATTGGCCTAATGAGGGAAGAGTAGAGGGAGACAATGACCTCTTTCTTCCTGAATGCAAAACCCTTAGTAATGAGATGTGCCACATAGAAGGACTTTCTGACCACAGTAGCAATGTGGTTGTCAAAAAAGAGGTTGCTGTCAACCTGTGTTCCCAGATCTCTTCTGACGCCTTCTGTGTTCAGTGGACTACCATCAATGTGGTAATTCATGGGAGCCGGGTTTTTCCCAAAGGGGATGATGACACAATTTTTGGCATTAAGCTTAAGGCCATGGTTCTGACACCAGTCGTTGGTCTCAGTGAGGCCTCTCTGTAGGATGTCAGCATCACTTGGGGAGTTAATTATGGCTCCCAGCTTGCAATCGTCTGCACACTTTGTCAGCCAGAGTTGCTTTGTATTGGCCAGGACTTCAGAGAAGTAGATACCAAAGAGGAGAGGACCCAGAACCAAGCCCTGTGAGACTCCACTTGTGACTGGCTGGCAGTCTGACTTGGAGTCAGCTACTTTCACACTGTGGGTTCTATCTGTGAGCCAGTTTGCAACCCACCTAGTGATATAGGGGTTGATGCCTAGCTTAGTGAGTTTTTCTGTGATTCCTGAGTGGAGAATGGTATCAAAGACCTTGGCCAGATTGAGGTAGGCTGTATGAAACAACTTGCCTTCATCCACAGCTCTGGTGACTGACTCAAAGAAGCCGACCAAGTTGAGCAGGCATGATCTACCCTTCAAAAAACCAAACTGTGTGGGATCCATACTTTGGAGATTCCCTATATCCTTGCTTATTAGGTCCATGATGGTGCATTCCATAACTTTGCATATCAGACTTGTCAGGCTAATGGGGCGATAGACCCCAGGTTCTGTAGTCACTCCGCCTTTGTGGAGAGGAATGACTGTAGCAGTGCGGCATTCAGTATGGACAAAGCCTGAGGTGAGGCTGTGATTGAACAGGACACACAGGTGAGGTGCCAGTTCACTCTGTAGCTCATGTAGAACACAGCCATGGATATTGTCAGGTCCAATAAAAGCTGTATTCTTGGCCTTGGATAGTGCTGTTTTAACCTGTGTAGCAGTAATACTGGGTGCCTGACTATCTACTGGTGTTGTGATTGGTCCTGTGGTGGGGGAGACAGGGGTAATGTTGGCATTGAATCTGTCAGCCAGTATATTGGCAATATCTGTTGGCTCGGTATAGGAGGTGTCATTGTGCAACAGCTCCGAGCAAATCTGGGTATTGCCATAACTATAGAAAGCCTTGTGGTTGTCTTTACTATCTGCTGCAATTCTGTTTTCATAGCTAGCTTTAGAGGATTTGATGAGGGATCTCAACTTTTTGTTGAGGCTGATAAGGGAGTTTTTCCAGTCTTGGAACTTTACCTTATTTCGCATCAGTTTCCTCCTTATGTTGTAGTGTTTGTTTATGGCAGGGGACCACCAGACTGGCTTCCTTTTTTTGGAGGAGAGCATCATGGTTCTTTTGAGATCCATGCATATGTGTATGTGTTCCTACAGGGCATTTATGTTTTATTCGGTGGTCATGCAGCTGTTCTCCAATTGCATGGGTGCTGTGAAGTTAGCCACCTCTGTTTTTAGGATCCCAAAGTTAGCTTTGGAGACGTTTTTCATGGTGGTTACCTTTGTTGGGGGGGTAGGAATGTGGTTTTCCAAGGTGATTAGTTTGTGGTCGGATCTAACTAGGGAGGAGCTGACTACTGGTATAGTGCAACAGCCACCCATGTTAGTAATGACCAGGTCAATGATGTTGCTACCTCTAGTGGGGGTAAGAATGAGCTGGTCCAAGGAATTGGAATTAATGAATTCCAGGAAACGCTGGGCAAGTGTATTGGTACATGAGTAGTTTTCCCAGTTAATGGAGGGGTAGTTGAAGTCACCCAGTATGAGAGTGTTAGGTTGGACCCTAATATTCTTCGGGGTGCTTAGGAACATGGACTGGGAGTCTTGGGTCATGGTTGGGGACCTATAGCAGGCTATAACCTGAATCACTGTCATACCCAATGTTAGCTGCACCTGAAGTATCTCTGATGTATTATGTTGGGCTACCAGTCTGGAGGTGTGCACATGTTTTATGAATATGGAAACACCACCACATGTACAATCAACTGAGAATGTCCAACTATATGAACTGTTTAATACTGGACATGAAATGTGAAATGCTTGCATGCACATTATTTGATTGCTATAGCAAAGCTGTGTCTGTGGCAAAGAGAGCCTTGTACTGCACAATCACACTTAACGGCATTGAATGGTGGTCAGCACCATGGATGGTAATGACTGTAGAAATTCCACCTGTTAGCTTACTGTCTCTCTGCTACAAGGTGTAAATACAGTGAACTAAAAGAGAGAGAACAGAGGTAAAGCAGAGCTGGAGTCCCACAGCAGGTATTTTTAACAAGGGATGTGATGTCATAATGAATACTTACACACGTGATATGTGCTCACTATTACCATTCATGCATTCTAAAGACATGCGTCTGGAGCGTTTCTCCCCGGGCCTCCGATGAAGACAGGATCTGTGGAACCTAGTCGGACTTCCCCAGTCAACAAATGTTAAATAAAAATAAAAATAAATAAATAAATACATTTCCATCTGTGTGTTGCCTTCTTGAGCACAAAAACTGGTTCGCTGCTTAAAAAAGAAGTGAACAATTGAATTTACTGCACCTTTATGAGTGCAAAGTGGCTCAACATCATCGCACAGTTGTAAGCAGTATACATTTTTCTGAATGAGTAAAGTGTCCCATTTTTGAAGAATTGTTAGTACCTGCATGAGTCATGAGTGTAAGACAACTAATGATGTTTCATGGGAATGATGACAGTATTATTCACATGTATTATTCCTTATTTTGTCAAATCCAGATGTCAGTTGTTTGCATTCCATGCCATCTGCACTTGCTCACTGCTGACTGGTGCATAAATTTGCTTACTTGTTTTAGGCAAACAGGGAAATTTGGTACACCTTCCTCCATGCAAACAAGCTCAGTGGTGATGCATGGCCGTCAGCACTCTGGCCAGTACTGAGAGGAGAAAATATACCTGTTGCCTAGCTTTCTCTGTGACACCAGGTACAAGTGCAGTGAGTTCATTGTCAGAACACAGGTGAGCCAGGGTTCAAATTCAATAGACTATACATTTTGGTAGGGTATCACACTGTCATTGCTCAGAAAACTTTAATTATAAAGGTAATACTACATGCCAACAGCTATATGTAGTAGTTTGAGTGATAAGTATCATTACTGCTTGCATAAACATACTTTGGTTGGTATCATAGCTCATTAATGACTGATATATGAACCACAGTCGATTATGTGTGTAACTAGATTAGCATGACAATGATTATGCAATAAAAAATGCAGTTACATATCTCTTGGGATACATTAGTTTACTGACAAATCACCTAGAACCCTTCCATAACCCAATTATAACTGTAAAACAAAATGTACTGTGAAGTATGTATCCTAACTCCAAACTCTATTACTAAAGTCATTGAATTCTGTCCATTTCCAATATACTGTCAGACATTATTCCTGCATCACAGCTGAGAATGCATGGGACAGGACCTTTTAAAGTCATGCACACACATACAGGCCTAATTGAAGTATAGCACCATTCACTCTTTAAGCTCTGTATCTTTAATAACCATAGTTGACAAATACTTCTTCAGTGGCAATTAGGAATAATCACCAGTGTGGAAATGTATGAATTCCCTTTTACATAGGTTTGAATCCCACCTTGTACAAATTACTGTTAAAAGTGTGTAAGTCCCAATAAAATAGTGCCATGTCATCCCAGTGATCTCTCCAAAGTCAAGGCTTAAAAACCAAGCTATTATGAATTTCAGTGTTGACCTTTGGACAAAGTGTGACTATGTATAGCATCACAAATTCCAAAGATCACTGCCAAGTTTCACATCATCATTGCTGTTTCATGAACTCCATTCCCCTGTGTTTGTCAATGTCTCTCTTTGTTTACCATCACGCAAATGTGGTTGGCATGGTTGTGTGTGTTTGTGCACTGGTCTTAAAACGAGGGTCTATATTAAAACATTGAACGCTTAAAACAGCGAACGATGTTTCATCAACCCTATTTCAGTGAAAGCTGAAAATGTCAACACCTCAGAACAACGATTTCAAAAAAAAAAAAAAAAAGTAAATAGTCCCAAACACATACACACCTTAACCCTAATTCTACCCCCCTAAAAAAAGTAAACAGCTGAAAACACAAACACACATAACTCAACCATACATCTAACGCAAAAAAAAGTAAACATTTTAAAACATATGCACTTAACCTTAACCCGCACCCTAACCCTAAGGTCAGTAACTGTTGTACATTTACATAAACAGTTCCAAACACATACACACTTACCTTAACCCTAATTCTACCCCCAAAACAAAAGTAAACAGCTGAAAACACATACACATGTAACTCAAGCATAAATCTAATGCAAAAAAAAGCATTTTAAAACATATGCACTTACCTTAACCCGCACCCTAATCCTAAGGTCAGTAACTGTTGCACATTTACGCTCGGGAGCTATACCGGATAAGGGAGGCTCTGAGACCATACTAAAGTGCAGAACACAGCAAAGTAACAAAGCGTCAAGCGACTTCTTTCCCAGGGAAAGAATTTGCTGAACAGCCACTCTGCTGTTTTGCCTGTTCGCTCTTTAGGTGTCGATGAAAATGCATTCGACAAAATGCATTTTCGTTGTTCTAATAGGAACCCTTAAAATGAGATATCACAATTTGCTGCTAAACCATTTCTACAAATCTGTCCCATTTAATGAGAAGCTTGATTTTTATCCATTGAAGTAAACGATTTTAGAAGTTAAATAGAGCATGTAATTCAGGGATTAGACAATTATTAATCTGAGGTTTTATAAATCTTGCAGCTAAGTAAAAAGTATTTATTCTGATGGGAAAGGAAAGTGGATGTTAAGGTTTTAGCACAAGTATCATGATCAGCACTTTGAAGAATGAGGTACAAATCTATAGCTTGAAGGCAATATTTCAGTTTAGAGATATTGTAGAGTTTGAGTGGAAGGAGATATTTACTGAGTGATTTCTGAGAGAGAGTATGACAGGACAGTGTTCAGCAAGGTTGTGGTGGGCTACAGAGGGAGGGATGGAGGTATTCCAGACTTTTAGATGGGACATATTGACTCAATTAATTGAATAATACCAAAGCCAGCAAGAAATCCATTATTTAAGCCACTCCAGGTGCATAGAGGGTAAAGCCCTGATTATGACCCAGATGACCTGAGTTTGATGAGTGGCTTGGGTGACTAACTGAGCAGCAGGGAGGGATGGGAATAACAATTCTGTAAGCAGTGGAATACATGGGTATCTCTTAGTGAACATCCATGGTAGAAGCCAGGAATATGACTAGAGGAGGTGTTTTCAGTGAGAATGAAGTGGGCCTTGGCTGCACTGCTGCAGAGGCAGGGTGCTACACTGTTTTCTCACATTGCACACCCACCCTGGGCCATTCCATGTTGCCACAAAGGGATGTGGAAAAATGTGTAGGTCATGTTACAAAAGAAAAAAAAAGCAGGACAGATTTTCAGATGCACCAAGCCCCTGTTGCCCAGAATGTGTGACTGCCCCCAGCAATACCGGAACAAGTCACGGGGTGGTCTAAGGAGTTAGCTGGTCGATCAGGTAGAGATGGGCCGTAGGAGCTGGTATCGAGTAAAAGAAAGGAGGGACCAAAATAAGAATTCCATTATTTCCTTCCCTTATTCATAGAATCAAGAAAATCAATGTTACTGTCCGTTCGTATTATAATGGGTAAAAAAGGGAGGAATGATGGCAACTGTATGATCTGTAATGTTTTTGAAAATGTTTTTACTAGATGTGAAGGCAAGTATGACATGACCTGATAGATTTTGTGAGAATGTGTTAAAGTTGATGACCCATTTAATCAGTTTGGCTCTTAGTCATTATTGTTCTGAGATGGCTTATAGTGCCTGATTTAGGACATCATTTATAAGAGAACACAATTCCTTCTGATCAAACTTCAGGTCTAACACTGCACATGTAGGCTCCCTATTGTAATTTCAAGACCCATAACTCCAAGTCCTGAATAAAACAGCATTTCAAAAGGATAACACTGACTATGAAAACTCATTGTTGGTTTTAAATCAAATTATGCAGCCCCCTTGTATCCCCTTTGATGTGGGGGACTGCAGACCCACATTCCTAAGTTTTAAATCACTGCATTTTGAAGAAAAAAGGGAAATTCCAAGACATGGTATTCTTAGGCTTAGTTCTTACTCCGCCACTCTCAAAACATTTAGTTTCACTGCTCTGAAACTTGCAGTCATGAATATCAAACATTCATATGCTTACTGTAGATATCTGAGTAGCCTGAAAAGCAGTGGCAGAGGTCAGGAATAGCTTTCTTTAGTGAAGATCCAGTAACTGTGACTATAGCTGGATTGTATGCAATGAATAAAATATCAAGTTGATTGAGTTTATTTTTATGCTTCCTGCTTTTAGATAGCAGATTTTAAGAGGAATTGAATTAGACATGGAAAAATTAGTGTGTAGTTTGATTCAATACTATTTGCTATAAAAAGTAAATGTAATGGGCAGAGATGGTAAGATATTTAATTTTTTTGGTGATGGGATATCCTTCTTTAGATCACTGAGGCATGTAGCATTCAATTAGTGTTACCGATAGACCACGTAAGGTCCTAACACAAACACCCAATGGAGATATTTGTGAATACATTGAAATTAACCATTGACCAAGTACAGTAATCTGTAAGAGTCGCATTTGCCAATGTTTCATTAGTTGCCTTGTGACAAAATGTAGTGCATTTAGCAATTTACATGGATATGGTTTAATTAGGCACTGTAAGACAAATCCTTATATGAAACACATGCAACAAATAACTGACTTCTTGAAATCATATACCCTCTCCAGAGAAAATCTGAGCTGTTGCTGCAAATTCATAGACTATAAAGATTTTTTCTCTCTTTCTTTCTCTGTTTTTTACGTTCCCCATTCCCCAGATTCTACTGCCAGAAAGAAAACAGGAAAATTAATAGATTAACTGAAAAAGAACTTTAAAAGCCTTTTTAGGGGAAAAATATTCCTGAGTCCTAAGGCACTGACATCTAGTCTTTGTCAAGATCAAATACGTTTCCCCTACAGACAAAGGCCTGCAGATCAGTGATTTTTCAGTCAGAGGGGATGTACCCTGATGTACAGGAAAATCATCTTCTGAGAGATAAACTTCAAAAATATGTTCCAAAAAAGCCACCAACTCATTGGAATACACACGGCAAAACAACACTTTAACAAAAAATAGTAAAAATATATAAAACATCTGAACGCTTTCACAGAGTCCTCTCTGCTTCCTCAGACATACTACAGTAACTGCTGCTCTTGATTAAATAATGATACATCTGTGTCAAATCCAATCAGTTGACAGTATCTAGAAAATAAAAATTAAAAAGACATACACTATATAACAATACTGCGGTGGTGGTGCTGCGGTAGCGCTGTCGCCTCACAGTAAAATGTTGTCCCGTTCGATTCTCAGCTAGAGCGTCTTCTGTCTGGAGACATGTGTGAATGGGCGTACCTTCGTTGAAGGTTGTGCATCAGGGCTGGCAACTTGGCACGTAAAAATCTACTGCCAATCATTAGCGGACCGGAGTTCTGCTGTGGCGACCCCTAACCGGGAAAAGCCGAAAGACACAACAACACTATATAAACAATCAAATCATATAAATAATGGACTAAAAATGTATGTAAAAAAACTGTAAAAGCTTCCTTTATAGAGTTAGATAGTGTTAAAACTGTAGAATATATGTATAGATGTTTAAATATGTGACTAAACATAATAATCAATGTTTCAAAGCCCTGTTCCTGAGAAAAGGTTTCCGTGAAACCTTACTATTTAGTCCAGGTGGTCTGTCAGTCTGAAATCTAATTATCCATTCTTGTTCTGAGGCTAATAAAAATAAACTGCAGATGTGCAAATCGATCAGCCTAGGGTTTTAAGACTCAGCGGTCGTAAACATTGTCAAAGGAGTATGCTTATGCAGAACCCTCCTAACTCACTACTGGACCAACTGGACCACAGTTCAGTATTCTACAATGCTGAGATGCACAGAGACCCCAGAACCATACATATACTCCCACAGAGCAGTAACTGAGAACCAAGTAATTCAGGCAACTGAGATGTGTCAGCATTACATGTGAACTGAATGAGTCAGTACTCCCATTTGTCCATGTGGTTAACCTTTTCTCCCAAAAGAATACATTTGATAAGTCAGCTTTCTTGCTCTTTCAATGGCATCTGTGACTCCCTGTCTGAAGCTGTCATAACTCTGCTACCAGACCCTTGATTTCAAAAGGATTAGCCCCAGCATGTTCATCTTATCTTGATATTATGTGCCGATGCAAAAATGATGTTCAGTATTTTGACTGATATACTTGCCTGTCACCTTTCGTGACTTATCTCCACTGCTCTAGTGAGACATCTAAGAGAACAACGATACTCCAACCATCGCTGCTTAGTATGCACCTTAATAGAGCAAGCTCAAGTGCTAGCCTGTCTAGCTGCTGTACTTGTGTTAGAAATTCAAAACACTTTGAATGCTCCAGAGCCATATTTCTTATTCATAATATTGACGAAAATGGGGCTTAGAGTTGACTTTATTAACTACATTGTGCCCATCAGTAATATCCCCATAAGTCAGGATTGTGCTTTACCAGTCCTTCTGGTCTGTGTTTGGTACCTGTAGGGGTATAAGTTAAGGTGCAGGTTACCCCCTTTCACCCTCATATTTCATACTGATATTGAGCCATTGTAGGTTCACCTTCAGCATTGGCTGCAGGAACAAGACTATTTATAAATTTAATGTTTTCTGATATATAGTTCTACACAGTTGCCTGAGCAATTGTAAAAAGGAACCGTACCCATTGTTTTGCAAAAATTAAAAATGTACTCATCAATTTGGAGAGGTTTCAGAGTTTAAAATTAATGAGGAAAGGTCAATATATGTTAGGTTTAACTCAGTCTTTTGAAGTCAAACATCCCTAATCAATAAGTAGTTCCTAAGCAAAAAAACATTTGGGTTTGTCATCAGGAGAAACACAGATCTGCTTATATGGAATAATTGCATTTGTCTACAAAGAGAATAATATCCAAATATCTGGTGCAGTGTGAATAACAGAAGACCAGGAACCAAATGGAAAACACACCAAACAAACCTGTATACAAACTCCATTTATTGCAGTAAAAACACACCAAGATTAAGCACTTTCACCTTTCACACAGAAGACTTCATCAGAATAAAGCACACTGATTTGAGAACCATCTTTATACCAGTACATGTTACATAATACATAAAACTGAGCCAATGATATGGTCAAAAAAAATCACATGTGAAAAAAATCACTTGAACAATATTAATTAAACAAAATGTTAATATTCAAACTCGCCTAGCTTCCTACAAATAGAAAGCTATCATATATTAAATAGCTTCGACATATGTCTAAAAAACAGGCACAGTAATGTAAAAATGTTAAAATACTTAAAGTTTCATAGATTTTTCTTTCGGGGCTGGAAGAATAGTCAAGGAATCATTTATAAATGGTGGAAAATTAGCTGCTAGTCTGAGTTGCCACACCAGCTCTTTTTTAGTTAATAAAGTCTTCCAGTCACCCCTCCCCCCTCAAATCTATGTCCACTGTATCCAGAATACCAAATTTAAAACCTATAAAAGGAATGCCTGTATAATGCATTTGTGTCCTTCTTGTTTTTGATGTTATTTATGTGCTCATAGATTCTGCTTTTCAATGCCCTCTCCATTTTCCCAACATAGAATCCGTTGCACGTATCACATAGAGCAAGGTACACCACTCTGGTGGTAAAACAATTTCCTTTCTTAACTGTAACCTTAGATGTCATCTTATTAGCTAGGTAGGTTTGGGGTACTTTAAAAATATAAGTACATTGAGAGCACCTCCCACAAGGTGTTGTACCATGACCACCCTCTATCTAAATTAAGTGGTATATAATAAAGCAGTCAGACAGAAAACAAACATATTTTTAAATGTTTACTGCAAGAATCCCTAGTACCTCATACAGTCTACTTTCAGTAAATTTAAAGAATGACAGCAAATAGAATGCCAAACCTCGAGTGACAGTTGGTTTAGGTTTTGACTACAATTTTCTAGTAATTGCTTTTTTGGCAACCAAAAACCTTAAATATTTGTATATTCTCATTCCAATTCAGAATTAAGGCCAAATGGCCACAATGTTTTTTTTTTTTTTTTTTTTAAAGTTGATTCAATCTTAGATACTCATATTTCTTTAGCTTACGTCAGCTTTCATTTTAAAATATGACTCATTGTGTCCACTTAGAGCTATTTCTGGTTTAGAATGAAAATGCTTAATGTGAAAATTTTATGGCTATGGTGAGAAAATTGAGATTTTCTCATATGTATTAATGTTAATCCAAGTAAGGCTGCTTAGTGCTACTAGTTTAATAAATATTCATTAATTATGCATACTAACTGGATAACTGAAATGTGAATAGACTTGACGCACTTGGTTTATGTTAACATTATTCCTGTTTGAAGAGGAAACGCTGAGGTATCAAGAGATTCTTGAAATAAATTATTAAATCTTGCTTCCTTGATTGCCTCATTTATGACATGCTTCTTCATTTTGGTATTTTTAGTGACAATTACATTTCATAATACATAGGATAACTATACCTGTCCTTCCAGGCTCAATGCACAGTCAAATTGCACTGTGAAAGCTACCTGTGAATGGCTGCAACAAATATATCATAGTAAGAATCCAGGCTTTTCATCTTTGAGACACACAGCCCATCAGGATTGTCAGGAATTTGTACAGGGGAATGGAGGATATGGACTGGAAATCTTCTGAACTGCAAAGAAATACAAATGCATCAACATTCTGCTTACAGTTAGAGAAGATAAGGATACCCACAACAAACATGGTTGATGAGCTTAGAGGAGTGACTGAGATTATCCAAACTTTAGGCTCTGATAGTGGAGTAGACTCTAGTCTCAAAGATTATTTTGCAGAGGTGGATTCCCCTCTGTTGGAAAATATTATTCAAAGGTAAATTGCTCCTAGAAGGCTGTGCATGTATACCGTACTAAGCCAATTAGTATTGCAAGCAATAGGCAGACAAGTGGATCAGGTAGGACAGCTCTCACTATTTATGGCGATCTTCTGACAGACAGAACACAAAATTCTTTGCCTCTCTTTCTTTCAGGAAAATATATTTTGGCATGCAAATTAACTATTTGGCATGCTGGGCTCTACAAATGAAAAAACATATAGCTGGAGAACATGGTGTTATGCCTTCTAAAATGATGAGATAAACTGAGGTGAGTAATACAAAGTTGTAGGATATATATCAGACCATAAAGAAGCTGCATGTGAGTGTGATATAAAAATGAAATTTTGAGATTCGGGGGGTGCTAGTTACACTGCGGGGGAAAGCGCTTTCTGTGCTGTTAAATTAGTGAGCATCATGAACTGTTAGAGTGACATTTCAGTGTATGGTCCTTAGGCCATATTTTCATCTCACTAAATATAGCTAATGAAATTCTAGACAATCCAGTGCATAGGTTCATGAGACGACTCACTTCTGTTAGTACTTCTATATGCATTGGGAAGACAATTCTGTTTATAATCTGCAGACTTCAGTGAATTGTTTCATATTAGATGTATTGGTGAGGTCATGCTAACTCTCCCATGTCCCCTTCTCTTCAGAATTTCCATGAGACCAGTATGACTATCTAGGTAATTGCTTGTATTCATTCTCTTCATGGCTGACATGTTGAGAACACTGCTGCTTAGAAAGCGGAAACAAACTGCTGCCAAAAGGGACATATGAAGGAAACTAAATAAAGTGAGAATACATGGTGTGGAATAGAAGCTCCACAGGTGAGGAACTGTGACAAAAATAAGAGCTATGATTAAAAGTGAAAGAGAAAAGGTTGAAGAACATAGATCAGGATGATAACTTTTGCTTTAGGCCTCCTTTAATTATCTGTATTAACATGGCATAAAAAAGTGACGTAAGTACATATAGAGTAATAGAAAACAAACCATATTAATATTTTTATTTTCATGCAGTATATACTTTAACAAATTTCACTCACTCTGACATTACAAAAAATTGCTCACTTACTTTCTTTCCTTAACTTTTACTCCTCCTGAACACTACTATGTATGAATTGTTCCCCAATATCCATTTGTTTCTATCTAAATTGCTCCTTCCCTTTTCTGAAGATATCACTTCCAGTTCTTTTATCTCCTTCATAACACTCAGTACTTCCTCTGCAGTTGGTTTATATTTTGATTTACATTTTCCAGTAATTGCTTTTTGTCAGCCAATACCATTAAACTTACTAAAACCTTACTATGTCTGGGGAATTCACATCCTATAACCTAGCTCAGAAGAATAATTTCCTTAATTACAACTATTTGCTCGTCTAACATTTCTGATAAAACATTCTGTAGGAAGTTTTTGAAATGTGCTGATTAAGGTAGTGTAGAAAGAACTGCTAATGAACAGAGCAAACTTGATCATACATAGTTTGGTGCTACAGATTTAATTGACATCATGCCTCAAGTTCAGAAGATATGTAGTTCATTAATGGGAAAGCAATACATTGGACTGAACGTTTTGTATTTCTTCCTGATTTTCTTTTGCATTGTGTGTGAACATTTTCAATGAGCAGTTGCTGCTGAAAAATAGTCCACCGAGATGCCCAATTCATGTTATGGTGGGAGCTGAGAATCTGCAGGATCAGCCAAACCAAGAGTCAGTGCCATTTTCACCCCAGCTAAAGGAGTCTCTAGGTGTGCCTTGCCTAGTAATGGGATAGTTTGCTGGTGTTCTGGAGACCTAACAGTCACAGACTGCTTTGCCACAACAGGGCAACAAAAGGTGATAGCTGATATTTCTTCCCTGAAGTTTGTTAGAATGTGAGGAATTTTCTATGAGAAGTGGAAAGGTATATAAAAATCTTCCTTACCAAGGGAGGGAGTATGTGTCCACCTTCATTTTCATCTTAAGACTACTGCACTTAGCAATAAGCGAGAAGATCACATTCTCCTTCCTGGAGAACAGGCCTGCCTCCAGGGTACCCTGCTTAAGAAAGACCATGGTCAGACAGGATACTCATATACACATCTTCAGGTAAGAGTCTGAACTAGGAGTGAGGAAGACCACCACTGTTTTCACTTCTCTTGGATGTGGTCAGTTGTAATTATTATGTCCTGGTAAACAGCTCACTGGCAGATCTGCAGTGCCACTATGGGCAGGGAGTATGTGCACATGTTGCAGTTTCTGTTTGTCTGTCATACAAATGTCAGCTTCTCAAACTACAGCAGAAACACCTTTAGTCTCACTTCCTGTTTCTGGCTTTAGGAAAGAGAAACACTAACTTTAACTCCATTTAGTTTGTGTAAAGTTAATTTCCTAGATGCTCCTCTTACCCTTCATAACAGAGACCTCTAAGTCAGTTTCCCAACCTGCTAGTGAAACAACCATCATCAAACACAATGGCCAGTAAAAATACAAGAAATGGTGGTCCACAGTGACATTTTTGGAAGTCACCTACCATTCTACAACCCATTGACAGTGGTCTGACATCATCAGCAGACCAATAAGGGCGTGTGTCTGTTGACAGTTCACTGTCCAATGCAATAGCTTCATGCTCAGGCATGTAACTGGAATCCTAAGGACTATGAATAAAGGCCCAAGAGGTACACACAACTCTAGACTTGATCTCTTAGTTGGTATCTCATAAATGATATACTTGTCTGTCACCTTTCATGACCTTTCAAACTAAGACCTTCTGGGTCCTCTCAGTGGGCAGAAATAACTGGCACTGCAAACTACTAAATTCTACCCAGCAAAGGTAATCCCCTAAGCTAGAACTAGAGAGCACCTTCCCATTTTATGGTGACCCGTAGGACCTGTAACCATGTGAAAACTAAAGTAAAGGTAGCTATCTGAGAGACAATCGCCATGGAAATCAGGATCCAGTCAGTCAGACAAGTAGAAAAACAAGTAATTTCTTGTTCTACAAGGTTTTTGTTGCAATGACAAAAATTCTGGACTAACAGCAGAGATCAAACACTTTGCACTGAAAGTAGAGCTCATAAAGGACAAACTGTGGAAATCGTATGTGCAAACCACAGAGGGTGGTGTATCAAAATGCATCCACTATGACCAGTGATATTACAAACTAAAAAGAATAGATAAGCTGAGGAAAAACAAGAAAAGCAATGGACAAAGTACACTCCAAGCAATACCAAAAGTAATGATACTGTACTTTAATAAAGTAAGATTAGCGCTTTCATGCAGGTCAATGCCTGGACTTCTTCAGACAAAAAAACACATTGACAAAATCAGTTAAATACCTTCTCCCAACAAATAACCACACCTACCAGGAATCACATGAGCAATTAAACAATTAAATACAATCAAATACATTAACCCATGAGTAAACACAAAAAAATATTCTATTTTTATTTCTATACCTGATTTTGAGGAATTCTTAGCCGAATGCCATCTCTTGAGGGATATGTTCCTCAAGCGTGGCTACCCACAGGTTTTACTTGATGATATATTTGATGAAGTAAGTTTTAAAAGATCTACTGTTTTTACAAAGCAATTTTAAATGATTCCCGTATGGAACAGGTGATGATGATCAATAATATTGGTGATCAAGTTACCAATTCATATATGGATACCAACAATGATTTTTTTTCATCCTTTATTACCCCTTTTAGTAATGATGCCCACCTTTTGAAATGTATTTTATTTAAGAACTGGGATTTAATCAAGGTGGATGTGAATGTGAGAGATAGCCTTCCCACAAAACCAGCAGTCATTTTTAAAAGGGGACAAAATTTGAAGTCTTTATTTGAAAGTAAAAAGGCAACTAACTCAAGGGTAAAGGGCATGTTTTAGTGTGAGGCTTGCCCCTATTGCAGGTTTATCAACACTGGCCATTACTTTACGGTTAGAAATCACAGTTTTTCATCTACTGGAAGGTTCACTTGTAATTCCAGGAGTATAGTTTATTAAGTCAAGTGTAAACTATGTCCCATCTTCTATATTGATAAGACAGATAGAAGACTTAGGGACAGGTTATATGAACACATTTATGCCATCAAAAATAAAAAAAGTTGAGAATGCATTGCAAAACACATAACTAACCACCCAGATCACTCATTTGATTTCAGGGTTACAGAGCAGGTTAATGGATCCATTAGGGGGTGGCCCTATGGTTGGAAAGATGTGAGCTTTTTTGGCAGCTTCGATGTGATGCCTTTAGATATCCAGGCATCAATGATACGTGCTTCATTGCCTGCATTTTAAAACTAAGGAGTTTAATGAGATGAGTCCTTTTGTTATTTGTGTGTATATTTATTTATGTATAAACTTTTTATGTGTTTCCATTAGCCTATCATAGGGCTTACACATTTTCAAATATACTCATATAAATGTGTGTAACACTATATTTATTATTTTGATAGAGCATGTTTTTAACCATTACTTTTTTTAGAACATGCATACATTTATAATAGATTTTAGGCTTGGTTTTAGTGAAATTCCTGCTAATACTTCACCACCCATACCAGTTTTTAAATGGATTTTTAAATAGAACATTTTTTTGTGTTTACTCATGGGTTAATGTATTTCATTGTATTTAACTGTTTAATTGCTCATGTGATTCCTGGTAGGTGTGGTTATTTGTTGGGAGATGGTATTTAACTGATTCTGTCAATGTGTTTTTTTTTGTCTGAAGAAGTGCAGCCACTGACCTTACAATATCATTACTTTTGATATTGCTTGGGGTGTACTTTGTCCATTGCTTTTCCTGTATGACCAGTGATATTATCCAGATGCCCTGCTACAACATGGACATAGAATCTGGAGAGTCACCATCTGGAATGTGATGTGCTTGATATATTAATTGAAGTTACTGAGGTCCAGTATAATGAAGATTTCTTCTGCTTCCTTTTGAACATAGGAAATGGGAAGTGTTGAACACAACTCCTTTCACTTAAGGGCAAGCAGGCTCTAAAGTCTTTTTAATGAGTAATGTCTGAATTTATTCCAGAATCTCTTCTGATATACCTGGTCCTCCAGTGGTGCTTTTTTGGTGTAAAATCTATAAGGTCTAGCATTTAGCCATTAGACACCATGTCTAAAACACATTATTCTGTGGTAATGACCCTTAAAGCTCAGGCAGACTCTAACAACTAGTCTTCCATTGGTTATCCCTTGTGTTAGTCAGGACTAGGCCTGTTGCATTGATGGAGTCATCCTTCATTGATATTTCATGGCCATGGCTGAAGGAGGGAAGAATGTTAATGCTTAGTTCCCTTATTCTATGATGGGACTTCTTTGGAGGACTGTGTAGGCTTATAAAAGTTGCAGATGCAGAAGCTTGGATGTGTCATAAGGACACCATATTGTGGTCAACAACCAGTTTTTCTTCAGGAGGTCTTTGACAAGGTCCCTGCAAACTTACCTAAGCAGAGCTTCAACCTAGAAAGAGACATGCAGAATTGTTTGCTTATATCTAAACTTGATGAAAGTAAGCCTTATCCATATCACATAGTGCAAGAACACAATTCATCCTGATGTCTTAACCACAGCATCAAACTAAAATACAGCATAGTACATGAAAGTCCACTGAGAAAACTTTCATAATATATTTTTCTAAAGATTTCTTGGTCCTACTACTGGGAGGCTTCTCTTATCTGTCCAGTACTGATACTGGATCAAAGCACCTGCTATAGGGATCTGTATCGATCACCATCTTGTGTACTGAATGAAAGCTTTAAGTTTCTCATGTCTTCTGACTGCGTGGCTGCCTTCAAGCACTGGGATCTCTGGCAGTATTTGATACTGTGAACTTCTTCCAGTCAGTGCAAAGAGTTCCTCCTGAATTGCTGACCACTAAAAAGCAATATTTTTTGTTTGTTTGCTTTAGTCAATGAACATGAGAACTTTCACACATATATAGCTCAAGAATCAGACTGAGGAAATGGCAGAAAAAATTAGTTTGTTTCATTCTCCTAGCCTGGTACAGGGATCATGACACACAACGTTAACTCTGAGACAGATTATGGAGGAATTTAGGAAATGGTCCAAGTTGCTGACCTCAGAAGAGGAAATCCCACCAATTTCCCTCTGAAGTTGACCTTCAGAATGACATCTAATAAATCAAACAACACAGACAGAATACACTTCAAAAGCATCCATTCAATAAATTTCAAAAGGATCCAGTTCAAAAATATTCTACATAATCTTCAGATGCAGCAACACTTCTATTTATTTAATGCTTTCAGGATTTGCAGTGTCTACAAATAAAAAAAAATCTCAGAGTATTTGTGACAAGTTGCATACTGAAAGAGAGAAATATATTATTGAAAATAATAACAATCATACAGAATATTATATTCATAAAGTTGCAGAATGCGTTCTAAGAACAAAACCACCACAGAAATGGAGAAAGGAGATTGGAAAAGCAATTTACAAGAAAACAGTGGGAGGACATATGTATGACTCCCACATATGCAACAAAGTTGAGAAGGTTTAGGATTTTGCTTGGAAGTTTTTGCATAGGTATTTTTATACCCCAAGTAAACTTCAAAGAATTTTTCCTCAGGTTGACAGCAAATGTCAGAAGTGTGATGGAAAAGAAAAAGTAAAGTGCAAACATGTTTTTTGGGACTGTAGTGGTGGTGCTGCGGTAGCGTTGTCGCCTCGCAATAAGACGCTGTCCGGTTTGATTCGCAGCTAGAGCGTCTTCTGCGTGGAGACATGTGTGAATGGGTGTACCTTCGTTGAAGGTTGTGCATCAGGGCTGGCAACTCGGCACGTGAAAATCTATCTGCCAGTCATTAGTGGGCCGGAGTTCTGCTGTGGCGACCCCTAACCGGGAAAAGCCAAAAGACACAACAGTGAGTTGGCAGATTTTAAAAATCTATACATTGTGCATCAGGGCTGGCAACTCTGCACGTGAAAATCTATCTGCCAATCATTAGCGGACCAGAGTTCTGCTGTGGCGACCCCTAACCGGGAAAAGCCAAAAGACACAACAGTGAGTTGGCAGATTTTAAAAATCTATACAGAGTCCTCTGTCAGAAATATGGGGGGGGGGGGCAAATGGTCATATATAAAGAAGTGATTCCAGTAGCATAGCTAGGGTGGGGCAAGAGGGTCAACTGCCCTGAGAGCAGTGTTGGGATGCACAACTAGCAGATCCTGATCTTTCATTAATGCAATACTGACTTTTAAAATTGCATTTGCAGTCAAACCTGAGTGCTGTAGTGCTTTGTGTGTGGTCTAAACTGTAGCATCTGCTTGCTGCTACAATTTAGCAAGTAGTTTTCTTAGTTTAAAAGTTAAAAAAATGTTTTAACTAAAACCTGAGCACTGTAGCACCCCATGCAGGCAGGGTATAAGATGTAGCAACTGCTTGCTACAGTTTAAAAAGATTTTTTTTACTAAACTGTGGGTGCTGTAGTGCTCTGGGCAGGCAGCATTGAAGAAGGGTTGGGGGTCAAGGTATAGAAACAGGACCTGAATGTTTGGGGTCAAGAGAGAAGTCAACATGTCATGCATCTGACCACCTGCCTGGTGATGTGTCAATAGAAGGAACATCTTTTGTTTTGTTTTTTTTTTTTGTTTGTTTTTGCTTTTCAATGGAAGAAGAGGGGAGGGGGGCTGGTTGGTGGTTGCTTTTAACAGTAATAACCTGATCTCTTACAATGTATGGATTGGCTTATTACAGTGGAGTGCTTTTTTTATTTTGCTCTTTACTTGAAGAGCAGAGGAGGCGAGGTACTGATTGACAGTACCAGCCCAGAGCACTGCTTTAACCAGTTATGCTTCTGAATGATTATTTTGAGCTGTGACAGAGTCTGAACTGTCTAGACATACTAATGGCATATTACGTTTAATTCAATTGGCTCTCAAACAAGAACTACTAAAAAATGGAAATCAAAATGTAAACCAACTGTAACTGAACTTTTGAATACTGTAAAAGAGATGTAAGAACTAGAAGTGGGATCTTTAGAAAAGGGAAGGAGCAAATTACATAGAAATAGATGGAAATGGTGAGAACAATACGTGAATAATAACGTTCAGGAGGAGGCGTGAGGTTTAAGGGCAGGCAGGACCTGAGCAATTTATTTAATGTTGGACTGAATGACAGTTTTTATAAAGAAAGAAAATATATATGTAGTTTATAATGTATGCAAATCAAAACAAAATCCTCTTTGGCAACAAAGCATTGATATTGTACTGCTCACTGTTGTGTGCAGAGTAACATGCATAGATTCTCTTCAGCATTCTGACTAAATAAAATTGTTCAAAGTATAATTGTAACTCCTTTCTTGGGAGAATGGAGGTTGGCATGATAATTAAGGTGTTTACTTTACAAACGTAAGATGTAGGGTTTGATTTTCACATGGGGTGATTGACTAGGCTTAAAATGGCCCACAAGGGTGGTTAGATGAACCTATGGTTTATTTTCTTTTTTATAAATATACGAGTTCCTATGTCTTAAGTGATAATTTAATAAAGGTATTTAGCAATATTATTGAAAACAATTAAAAATATATAGAAAAGAAAATGGCATCATGGTTCTCCAAAGAGGTATAAGGAAGGTTAAAGAGAAAAAAGATATTTAAGAAAGTTGTAGAACTACAAGTCATGTAGGAAAGAAAGCAACGCACTGCAAAAAATCTCAAATAGAAGAATGTGTAGGAAAGTCAGAAAGGTAGAAAAGTTTTCCATCCATTCATCAATTCATACATACATCCAGTCATCCATTTTTAAACTTCTTGTCCTGCTGATGGTCATGGTGGCAGCAAACATAGCAGGATAGACCAGAATTTACTATCAACTATAGCAACTATAGTGTCTATTCTGGGGCGGGGGGGGGGGGTCCAGTAATTTCCAGGCAATCTGAAAGCTACAATCTTTACACGAGCATTTCCACAAGGCATCCAACTCAGTCGACTGCATCTGGTACATTCTTTCAGGTGTATATTACGTTATCAAACTTTTAAAAGTTCAAACATCATATGGTCGACACCATATAATCGAGCTTTTAAAAGTTTGAATGTGTCAAAGGAGATCTCTGTATAGTGCAGAATGGGAAGATTTTCCTTTCCTGCACTGTAGTGCGATCTCGGAGCTGGTATATTTAAAGGGTGGGGGTGTTGGGTGCAGGGGTCTTGCCCCCCCTGCTTAAAATGGACAGGTAGGTTTTTTCTGTTGTTTTTTTTTTTAGCTTTTCGAACTTTTCAAAGTTCGATCATATGGCTTTGACCATATGACGTTCGAACTTTTAAAAGTTTGATAATGTAATATACACCCCATTCTCTCTGGGGAATACTTTGGGGGCATCTTCACTACATACTCAAACCATCTCAGCTGTCAATGTAAAGGAGCCAGATATCCCTCCAGACTGCTGAGGTCCTCACTCTGCCATAAAGAATAAAGCTAGGTTCCATGTGAAGGAACCTAATCTGAGCCACTTGTTTCTGTGATCTTATTTTTTTCAATAACTATGCAAAGATTGTGACAAGGAATGGTCGATAAATGGAGACTGAATTCTTCTTTTGTTATCACAATCGAGTACAGCATCTGTTATACTGGCACACCTACTCTCATCCACTGGGATTCCATACTGCTCTAAGGCCTCCAACAAGGCATTTTTAAGTTTTCAATAATTTGTTGTCTCCATGGTTCACAAATCACATATACACAACCCTAGCAAAGTCCTGCAACTAGTCCAGCATCCATGCAAAGACAAACACCTGATCCGCTGTTTCACAGCCAAGACAAAATCTAAATTGCATCTACTGAAAAACAAATAAGGCATCACTTCCACAGGAAGTCTATTTTCCACAACTTGTCTTAGGCATTCACAGGGAAGCTGAGAAGCATAGCTCCTCTAAAACTGTAATGCACCAAAGTGCCTCCCTTTCTGAAAACATGGACTACCACTCAGTATTAAATTCGAGATGTACTCTGTCCATCATGTAACACTGAAGAATGCACTAATCATGACACTTCAGCAATATCTAATGCCATCAGATAGATGTATTTCATCTGGTCTCACAGCTTTGTCACAGGTGAACTATTTAATCTCTTCACTGACTACACCTACCAAAATTATTCCTTTCTGATGATTTGATTCAGGCACTGCCATTTCAGAAAAAAATGTATCCTGGATTCAGGATTAACAATTTTCTCAAATGATTTCTTTTTCCTCCCATCAGCATCCCTATTTGAATTTAGTGCATCTCTGACCTTGCTGCAAACTGTCCAGGTAATGCCCTGTTTACTGAATCACATTACGACTTACCACAATCTATATTATGCTATCAGAAAGTAATTCTTCATGGACTCAGCAAACTGTAGCCACACCCTGGCCATCACTGCCATTACTGCTACAGACGTTGCCTTCTTGGCTTAGTACTAACTACGTGTGAGTGAAATCTAGAGACTGCCCCTAATTTGTATGTTACAGAAGGCTTCTTTTTTAACTTGACAGTTTCCTTAATGCTGGTGCTCACCAGCAGGTCAAAGGACTGAAACCATGATAATGGCTGGCTTCCTCAGATCACAGCTCCTTGTTGCTAGATCTTTGGCTGAGGCTTTGAACAGGGTTCATGACTCCATGTCCATGACCTCTTTAGGTAGAAGTTGAAATTGAACATATCCCTCACAAAAGCATCAGCAAGGAATTCCCAGGACACCCTTATTGCAAAATATGGTTTTCTAAGTCAGTCCAGCTGCACAACTGGATGCTGACCCAAATCACTACTAACTGATGAGTAGTTGAGAGTTGTGCATCTCTTTTAATGTGAGTGCTCAGACCATATGGCCTCAGGTCTAATGGCATGACAAGAAAGATGATTACATACATTTGTCTCAAGGCATGTGGTATAGGGTGTTCACACAGTCACTATAAGAGTCAGATACAACTTATAAGCATGAGTAGATGGACTCTGGTACTAGAAGCACTTATGAGCATCTTTGTATTTGAACATGTTTTTTGTTATGGACAGTCCATGGTTAACACAGAAGTCCAAAAACAGTTCAGTACTCCGGGTCAATTCAAGCAAGCCATTCACCACAACCACAGTTTTTCATATTTTTATATCATTCCCAAAATGAGCACGGAAGTCTCCCTGTAGACCTATAGTATCAGTAGGTGATAACCTATGAAGCACCATACTCATGGTCTCTAAGAAGGCCAAACACTCTTAAGATATTAGGTGCACTTGAGCAAATAATGGAGATCGTCTTCCTTTTTTCAAATCAGAATCAAAATAAAGCAATCTTCTAATCTAAAGATGCAATCTCCACCTATGCAGCATGCAGACTTAATTTTGTAAAAATCCTCCCACAACTTTGCTCTTTCTTGTTAGTAAGCTCTAGTATAGGAGTGAGACCCCCCCAAAAAAAAGCCTGCTTTGTTGACTTAGAGGAATAAAGTTCTACCTATGGCCCAATTGACATGGGTTTGATTGGTAGCTCAGGTGACTGATGGAGTGGCAGGGGAGCAATGGGTGTGCCCTTACTGCATGGGAGGGACTTCATTGATGATGCTCCCTTAGGGAAAGAGTGGTTTAAAGATAGGAGTTACTCTTGGATAAATGAAGAAGCATTGAAGGCAGGGCTGGAAGTGGAAAGGGTATCTAAAAGAGCAAAAAAAAACCAGGATGAAACTGGACACAGCTGAGCCCCCAAGACCACCAGTCCCAGTGCTACTGGTGTAAGTCTGGTGTATGTGTGGGGGGGGGTGTAGGAGACAATCTAGTAGACTCAGCATGGATATGCGGCATTGGGGGGGTAGACTGCTGACAATGATGTCCCAAAGAGGACAATAAAACAAAGCCTGGTTCCAGAAAATGCTGTATTTATGTATAAGTTCAGCTACCTCTAGCTGGTACATCTTAACTTCCCAATAAAGATTGCTTCCTTCCACAGCTGTGAATTGATATTCCATGACAGAGGAGCCAATTTACAAAGCACCAAAACCTAGTCTATTTTAATCTGTTAGTGTGCTAGCTATCTTTTGATTGGCCCTATTTTTTCTAGAACTTATCTAGGATATATGGGTCATCCAGCTGTAGTTTTGGAGCTCATCTGAGAAATGTTTGTCACAAATTTGACAGATTCTCATTGGCAAACACCACCTCAAGCATTAGCTCCAGGGATGATTGTGAGTATCCCTGTTATGAATATGTTTTTTGATTTATATGAACCATCATAGGGTTCACATTCCAGACTGCTGTTGGCCTAGTATTGCTCTCTGACCAATTTGCAAAGGTAACACCATCAAGAACATAATAAAATGTTTTTATAAGTGTACAACTTTTTTATTCTATGTGAGGAAATATGTGCTGGGAAGAAAAAGTGATGTCACCCAAGAAATCTGAGGGTTAACTTGACAAGACTGTTATGTTCTACTAGAATATGAAGAGGGATCAGTGATAGATATTCTAGATTATAAGTTTGTATCAGGAACTGCAGACCTAACTAGTCTTTTTTTCTGTTTGTATGTTAAAAACTTATAGTATGTAAGATTTTTTTTCTGTAACATAGGCTTACAATTGTTCTAAGACTGCTCTATTTTGCTGGAAAAAGTAGTCTAAATTGTTTTTGAAAATAATGTTTGCATTAATCTTATTGGCTGATTGATAACCTTACAGGGATGCTAATGAAAAATGATTTTTTTATTATGGAAAGCTTCGTTATTTTAGGTAATTATGGGATTTGTATAGTTTAGTCAGGTTAAACTACTAAGCTTCAATGTATTACAATTCATAGGTTCATAGGTTCATAGGTAAGTACTAGGCTATCTGCCCATGGACATTTATAAGCCTAGCCACATAGTGATGGCTTTCACCTTCCCATTAGATTAGTAACCTGGGCCTCTGTCAATAGGGCTCCTGAAGTGATCCCAGGGTAGAACTTATGATTATCCATCCACTCATCAAGATTTCTCTTGAAGAGGGTCAGAGAGGAGCTCTGTCGAATATGGATTGGGATTCTATTCCAGAGTGAGGGGAGTCACTGGGACAGGAATCTATCCCTCCAGCATGTCCTGTTTATTGTTGTACATAGGTTCAAATCGCTAGAACGAGTGGTTCTGAGGGATCTCGTTTTTTTGAGGTGAAGCATGTCCATTAGTTCAGGGTTTGACATGGCCCTATAGGTCAGGCATAGGTCACCTCTGAGCAGACAGTAAGTGACTGAGAAAAGCTGGAGCTTTTTTAGTCATGCTTCATAGGGTAATTGTTTAAGGCCCTTAATCCTCTTAGTGAGGTACTTCTGTGGTTTTTCTAGTTGTTGCAGGTGTCTAGTGAGGTACATCCCAAATGGGGCATTGTACTCTATTATGGGCCTAATGAGTGAGGAGTAAAGGGGCACAATCACCTCCTTGGATCTGGAGGAGAAACCCTTTGTGATCAGTTGTGCCACATAGAAGGATTTCCTGACTGTTTTGGCTATGTGGTTATCAAAGGAGAGCATGCTATCTACTTGGGTACCCAGGTCCCTAATTACTTCTTCTGTACTTAGTGGATTCCCATCTATGTGGTAGTTTGTAGGTACTTTCTTTTTCCCAAATGGGATTACTATGCATTTTTTGGCATTTATCTTGAGGCCGTGACTTTGACACCAGGTGTTTGTCTCTGTGAGACCCTTTTGCAGGATGTCTGTGTCAGCTGGAGAGTCAATTATTGCACCCAATTTACAGTCATCTGCGAACTTGGTTAGCCACAGTCCCTCCGCCTATATATACCGAACAGGAGGGGTCCCAGGACTGAGCCCTGTGGGACTCCGCTTGTGACTGGTTTAGAGTCATACATGGTGCCTGCCACTCTTACCGTGTGGGTTCTGTCTGAGAGCCAATTGGCCACCCATCTTGTGACATGGGGGTTGATATTTAAGCTGGTGAGTTTGTCTATGATTCCTGAGTGTGGGATGGTTTTGTACACCTTAGCGAGGTCCAGATATGCTGTGTGGACCACCTTCCCTTCATCTATGGCCTTGGTGACTGTTTCAAAGAAGTTGACCAAGTTCAGGAGGCAAAATCTGCCTTTAACAAAGCCGAACTGGGTGGGGTCCAGTGTCTGGAGGTTCCCAATGTCCCTGTTAATGATCTCCATGATAATGCATTCCATGGCTTTGCAGACCAAGCTAGTCAAGCTTTTAGGGCGATAGTTCCCAGGGTCAATTGTGGCACCACCTTTGTGGAGTGGTATGACTGTTGCCATATGCCATTCGTTGGGTTCATAGCCTGTAGAGAGTCTGAGTTTGAATAGTGATTTGAGATGGGGGGGTTAGTTCATTTTGAAGCTCGTGTAAGACACAACCTGGGATAGCATCTGGTCCCATTGATGCTGTGTTTTTGGCCTTTGCAAGGGCTGGCTTTACTTGTGTGTCTGAGATATCTGGAGCACTACATTCCTCTGGGATGGGTGCTAGCCCCTTTGGTGGAGGGGGGGGTGAAGTTTGCACTGAACTTGTCAGCCAGGATGTTTGCAGTGTCGATTGGTTCAGTGTATTTATGGCCATTATGCACTAGCTCGGAGCATATCTGAGAGTTTGCCCCTAGACTCTTGTATGAGTTTGCTAGTTTGAGTCCAGGTTTGATCATTTGCTATTATTATTATTATTATTATTATTATTATTATTATTATTATTATTATTATTATTATTTTATGACTGTGGGTGAAGCCGCAGTGGTGCAGCGGTAGAGTTGTTGCCTCACAGCAAGCAGTTCTCCCGTTCGATTCTTGGCTGGAGCACCTTCTGTGTGGAATCTGCATGTCCTCCCCATAGTCGAGTGGCATTCGAAAGATATGCGTAGAATGGGCATGCCTTCGCTGAAGATTGGACATCGAGCTGGCACCTTGGCACCCATACAAAATCTACTGCCAATCATTAGCGGACCGGAGTTCCACTGTGGCAACCCCTAACCAGGAAAAGCCGAAAGAAGAAGAAGATTATTTTATGACTGTGATAGACAGTAGATGAGAGGTGACTATGACTCATTTTCAGTTAATTTTAATTTTCTTCTTTTATCAATTTTTAGTCCTTCTATACTCGGTTTACCTTTGATGTCAACCCTAATTTCCACAGACCTGCCCATCTCTTCATCACATTCCCTTATTCATGGAGAAGGTCACTGACTGAATCCTGCAGGTGGACCATCTTTCTTCTGGCAGAGAATAATCTCCTCTCCAGTGAGACAACAATCTGTCTATTTATAGCCACTCTACATATTTTCAGTACTAAGCGGTAATAGTTAAAGAGTAGAAATTCATTGTACAGGAGTATTTATAGGAAAGGATTTGTAAATATGGAGAGTTAGAATGATATAAGCTTCACTATCCATGTCATCCTGCTCATTCTTAGGTAGTCAGACTTGCAATTGGAATTTCATGTCCCAATCTCAATGGGACACTTAATCAATGGGAAACTCAATTATTTTGATCGTTAGGCATGATACTCGACTAGCATTCTTTTTTTTAAGTGTTTTGTGTATGATATTTTCTCAGTGTGTTAAGGAAGTGATCAAAATCTACTTGAATTTGTTAGATATCTTGACACTATGGTTTATTTTTTTAATTTAAATTGAACTTTTCTAGAGAACAAATAAAGTTCCTGGAGATCATAATTAGGAAAGAAGGAAGTGAAATAGATACTAGTATCTTTAGAAAGGAGGTACATGCCAACAGTTACCTACATAGAAGAGGTATGCACCCAAACCATACCTTTAAAAGTATAGTTAAAAGTCAGCTCACGAGGGTCAGCAGACTAAATACTAATGCACATATGTGCAATGAACAGATGCAGGACATGTTACAAGAGTTTAAGGCTAGAGGTTATGATGGGGCTCTGTTGGGAGACCTAAGACAGCAGGTTCTTAGAGAAAGGTAAGGCGTAGCAAAACCTTACTTTATGCATAACAACAAAGATGAAGTTGTGACAGCTACAGATCGAGGGATTCAAATGTATGTTATATTATGAGTTTTAAAAGAAAAACAAATAAGGTAAAAATATTATTTTCAATAACTGGGAAATTTTGCATGCATTACCAGATCTAAAGAAATACATTGGCAATAAACCCAGTTTTGTATATAGGAACTGTCACAATTTGAAGTAATGCCTTTGCTATAAAGAGATGAAAAGTTTAGGAAATCCTAATATTAATAGAAAGATTGATAACTTCCCCTGCTACAGTTGTTCATGTTGTAGATACTTTCAGACTAGCAATGAATTTATACATCTCAACACTGGAAGCAAATATGATTTTAAATGTTATGCGACCTGCACACAACTAATATAGTTTATTTAGCTATATGCTTACATGCTCTATTTTTTATGTAGGGAAAAGCAGTAGGAAATTTAAAGAACAAATAATTTAACATCAATCTGACATAGGAAGGCCTGTTGTTACTAATTCCCTTGCACTTGCTAAGCATGTTTTAGATTGTGGTTCAGAATGCACATTCAAGTTCAAAGTTATCCAGGTTTTGGCTAAGAATATAAGAGAAGGTGATATTAGTAATAAGCTATAAGTAATTGTATATGGCAGGATTATACGGTTGGAAGCTGATTATTGGTGGTTTTGTGTCTTGTGGCTATTTAGAATAAAGTGTTTAAGTTTGTCAGTTATTTTTCTTTGAATGAACACCGATGAAGGGAGCTGTCCTGTAAGCTTTGTTGTTTTATTAAATCCTTTAGCTTTTTAAGAGTCTGGTAGTTTGTTTTTTCTTCTGCTGTTTTATTTTGTACAGTTGACTCTTTTTAACTGGCTCTTGTGATCCATTGATGTATGACCATGATATCTCAGTCTCTCCCATGGAGTTGCAGACATACAGATCCAGGATAGTAACTCCCATCCTCTCCTGCCTGCACCATCAACAGCTCGAGCTGCTAATCAAATTCAAGTCAAGGCTCTGTTTCTCTATACACTGCTACAGGTTCTTGCCTAGTAATTATTAATTTGAGTTTGTTGACTGTTGTTAGCTTATATGTAGAAATATCTAGGCAACATAATTTTGGTCATGAAAGGAGTCTATATTACAATGTCAAACAATAAAAAGAGCAAATGCTTTTTTATTGAACACTAAAAGTCGAAAGCACTAAATGCCAAACACACAGAACAGCAATTTTTTTCCCAGGGAAAAAAATCACTGGGCCGTTTTTGGGACTTTGCCATTTCCTCCACTGTGGTATATTTAAGTGGGGGGTGAGGAGACACTGCCCCCCCCACATTTTGGGGGGGTGAACCCCCACACTTTATCTTGTGTTTGGATTTGTTTTTTTTGTTTTTTTTTTTGTGGAGCAGTGATTTTTTTTCCCCTGGGAAAAAAATCGCTGTTCCATGTGTTCAACATTTACTGCTTTCGGGCTTTAGTGTTCGATAAAAGAGTGTTCGCTCCTTTTATCATTCAGCATCATGATATAGACCCAGAAATAAATTATTTATTTTATTTATTTATTTTATTTTGCATTTGTTTACTGGGAAAGTCTGACATGACACACACCCTTTTTCAGCAAAGGCCCAGGGAGAAAAACTCCACTTAACAGAATTACATACAGAAAATACAAAAAAATACATCCAATACAAAATGATAAACCTATATAGTAATTTAAGAAAATAACCAATGTTCAGTTTTGGGTAGTTAGGAATTTGCACATTATAATCAATGTAAGGTATATATTGTATAAATACAAACAGCTAACTCATCAAAATACATGTGATTTAGAGTATATTTAGAGATTATTCAGCTGTTTTTTTATTAGTAAATCCTCAGCGGATGAGACTGTAGTAAGTAAATAGCTGAATTGTTAGAGCTGAGAATAAGGGTAAGCGTAGTGGGTAGGAGTTAGTTAGGATTAGTACAGGAACATAGCCAAGTATTAGGTAAGTTTTTAGGGTATTTTGAACTGGGCCAAGAAAGAAATAGATGATATGTGGAAGGGAGCATATAACATATTTCTGAGATGAAGTTGGAAAACAGGGAATCACCTATTGTGTTTCTGGATTTAGTTACCTCAAGAAGAAATATGTTGCTGGAGTGATGATATGTGCAATGTTGCTTTACAGGCTTTAAAATCAAAATATTCACATCACTATTTATACAAGTTATACAGCACTCTCTATGAAATATTATCATTCATTATTTATCTCATGTCTCTAATAATAGACTCAGCTTTGTCTAGTAGTTATAATCAGTAATAATCTTTTTACTTCTCAGTTTTATAATTCATATATCTTTATGGCATACCTCAGTAACTAAATGTTGGCAAGGTACTATTTTCCAACTTTTAGTAATGTTTTTTTCTAGCCATTGCCAAGAGTACCCACATCAAATGATACTGTGATTTATTAATACGATCCAGAATAGGAGCAGTTACTTAATCCAGAGATATACACAATCTATATTTGTCTGATTACAGTGCATTACATATGTCTGAATATTTAACCAAAAGCTATTTACCTTATTACATTAATATAATATATGTTGCAAAGGTACTTCTCAACTGTCCAGACTTTTGCAGAATGTCAGGATTTTTGCCTCATATTTTTGTTCTGTTCCTCATAAAATTTGTGTTTTGGGGCAAATGAATGAGGACTGAAATCACTAAATAATGACAGACATTTGAGTTTCAGACTTCATATCCTTCAAAAATGCATACTTGTGGAAAAACCTGTTGTTCTAGGAAATTTCTAAGTTTACAGTAAAATATTTAAAATCTGTCCCTATATCTGTGCCTTTGCCCCCCACCCCCTATTTTTTTCTGGTCTGTTCAAATTTCTTGTGCTAAGAAGTAGAAAGGCATGGCTGCAAGTCTTCCTTAACATTTTCATTGCATCTACAGCAACTTACATCCCCATTTCTATAAATGTGAAACAGACTATAAAGGATTAGTCCTGATAAAATCACTTTAGCTAGCACATCTAGAAGACTCTCTTTTTGATGGCCTCCCCTGTGAGAGGAATAAAGATGCCTTGTTGAAGTTTCAAGTAGTTTATTCAGTTAAGAAAAATGATGAACTTGTGTTCTTGGTTAGAACACTCATCCATCTACATATATAATCAAATAATCTACTTGAAACTCAAACAAGGTGCTTTTATCCTTCCTGCAGGGAGGACATTAGAGAGAGGGTCTCTTAGATTTGTTAGCTGAAGTTATTTTATCTGGATTTACCTTATATAATACCAGACCTGACTCAAGCTTTCTGGATTACCTTTGTTTTCAATTCTCGAAATGTAAATATGATATATTTTCGATATGTGTGGAAGCATAGTTGAGTGCTGAACAATATGGGCAGTTGTTTGTTGCTAAACAGACATCAATGTTTCATTGCAGTTTATATTGCTTTCTAGATATATATGATTTTCACCAGTTTTTAATGGTTTCAATGATATTTTAAAAGAGATTTACCTTATGGCCATTACTGCAGTGAATATAATTAATAAAAAAAAATCTTATTTTTTTATTTTGGTTCATCTACTAACAGTGACTTCAAGCTCCTTCAGCAATCTTTTTATACAACCATCCTCCATATACCCAATGTTTGTTGGCTACTTGGAGTTACCTTCAGTGGGGTGGGTCTCCCTTCCTGAATTGCTTCTGGACCTGGAGGTTTCAGAATCCCATTTAAATCATGACTGGGATTGAAACCAGTTAGGCATGAGGAGTGGGACAGGGACAGATGAGGAGCCATTGTACTTCAGCTTGCAGTGAGGATCTTTTCAGTAGCCATATTGTTTGCATACAGAATGATGACATATTAGTAGGCTGGACTAATTATAAGGTATGGCTCAGGGACATGCCCACCCTAGGCCCTAAAGAGCAACCCTGCCATCTTAGACCATCTCACACATGCCCAGCCTGGTCATCTTCTCATGGGCTCTGGTCTCCACCAGGGCTTAGTGAGAAATCCAGCCAGCATGCTCTCTTCTTCCCATAATAAACACATCCATCCTTTCCAGCATCCTCTCTTCTTCCCATGATAGATGTAGTCATCCTTCCCAGCATACCCTCTTCTTCATATGATAGATGCACCCATCCTTCCCAGCATGCTCTCTTTTTCCTATGATAGATGTATCCATCCTTCTCAGCATGCTTTCTTCTTCTCATGATAGATATCCACATCCCTCCCTGGCAGCACCATCAAGTACCTAAACACTTACATGAGTTCAGGTTTTCTGGGCTGTATTCAGGACTTGATTCCTCTATGCCACCAGGTTGTTTATGTTTTCTTTCTATTCGTGCTCCCTTAATGGTATTGCTAGGATAGGGTTATTAAACAAAGGCCAAAAACACTTATGTTCCACAAGAGAGTTCTGTCTGGGAGATTATCAGCTATAGAAGGTCAGGATAAGAGTATTTTAGGATTAGCAGTTAGAAGTCCTTTTCAAAGATGAAATTATTATTGCATAAGAGATAGAAAAAAATGGAAACGTGTGTGAAAATGATAATGCTTTTGAATACGGGATGAAATCTGAATGAGTGAAGCAACACTGTGAAAGGTGTGTGTGTACGTGTGTGTGTGTGTGTGTGTGTGTGTGTGTGTGTGTGTGTGTGTGTGTGTGTATATATTGTGGGGGGAGGGGATCTATGTTATAAGATTCAAAGCTGAAAAGAATGAAAACCAAAATGTCTGAAATGGGAAATTGCTCTTCTCCACTGTTGTGCAATCTCAAAGTTAGTATATATAATTAGCAGAGGATGTGGGGGTGCAGCCCCCCACTTGGGTGTTCAGGGGAGCTTGCCCTCCTGCATTAACAATGCTTTCAATATTTTGAGTTTTAGATATTTTGGTTTTCAGTCTTTTGCACTTTTGATCTTATGACAGACATGTATAAGAAAATGTCAATACTAACCAAGTGCTCAGATACTTGCAGCTGTGCTGTACACTCCCAGATGCATTAAATCATTGTTTTACATTATATGTCTACCTATGGCCACATTAAACATGCAACATCATGGACAGCAGGTATGAAAACTGGCTGTGCTCTGCAAGATACAGTTATGTGGAATCCCATTGCACAATGTACAACCCTTTTAAGAAAAACAGAGTATGGATGGGCAGTGAAAAAACAGTAGAGGAGATAATGGGAAATACATAAAAGACAAGGCAGCAGAAGTATGCATAAAAGTCGACAAGCAAAACAAAAACTGCAAAGAGAAATATGCACACACTAAAAGAACAAGCATTTGGTCGAATAAGGTAGAAAAAGAAAGCAGTGATTGGTGAGAACGCAAAAGCTTGGTATATGCTAAATGGCTATAAATAAATAAATATAGGTGTGTGTGTGTGTGTGTGTGTGTGTGTGTGTGTGTGTGTGTGTGTGTGTGTGTGTGTGTGTGTGTGTGTGTGTGTGTGTGTGTATATATATAAATATAAAAAGAAAGCCATATGACAGTAGTCACATAAAATGCCAGTTATGTGCATAATACAGGTTTCCCTACACTGTCTCATTGAGAAATGCTCCAGCCCACAGAAAAAAGGTAAACAGCCAAAGGACAAATGCTTTTCTCCATACAAAATTATTGCCAGAGCAATTTTTAATTGTGCACTTGCGATGGTGCGACTGTGGAGCTGGTTTATATATGTATGTATGTGTATATATATATATATATATATATATATATATATATATATATATATATATATATATATATATATATATATATATATATATATATTTATTTATATATATAAGTATACAAGTTCAGGAGTGCAAGAGGCTTGTCCCCCTGCAAAAAACAAGAAAAAGAGAGTTTTTCACCATTTGGGAATTTGGACATTTTTTTTTTTCGTTCTGTTAAAGCATTGACTTTCAGAAAGTCAGAGTTTCATGAAACAAGCTGTATAATTGTTGTACAAAGAAACCACTAGATCATACAAAATAGAGTTTGTCCCAGTTATGTGTACCTGCAATCAGTATATAGATAAGGCACAGCGTATACAGGAATTTATCTTTTCACTTTGCAGAACATATCAAAGGTCTGCATTTCAGTATGTTATTCGCATATCTTAAGTTCTAAACATGGACATAAAATTGAGTTACACATTTACATATGCAAAGCCATGTCACAGGTGATTGTGGAATAGATTAACGTGTTACAGCTTGTTTTAGTCAGAGACACAGTGCACTGATGGAAAAATGCCGTATATGTGGAATGTTGGCTATTATATTTGGGCCAGATAATATGAAGTCCAAACATCTTTTTTTTTAAAAAGCCGAAACCTTATAGAATCATGATTGCCTGAAAATTTTTCATGAGAACATAAGGCAATTATAAAAAATTGAAAAATACTCTACCACTAATGATAATAATAATAATAATAATAATAATTATTATTATTATTATTATTAATAACAATAATAAGAAGAGGAAGAAGTACAGAAGCATGCAATCAAGTATCTATAAGAAATTAATGCATATTTCACATTAACACTATATAGTATATTTTCAAAATATGCGTTAGTTGAAACAAAGTAGATGTGAACAGTTGCATAAAGAATGTGATCTCTCAAGCAAAAACAGCTTCTACACAAATGACTAGTTAATAATTATATTGGTTTTCTCTTTATTAATGGATACAGAGAAAATCTACAATATAGACAAGGGTAGTTTTATATATCTAACAGATTCTGCCATCTGGTTTCTTCAAGCAGAAGTCTGCTATTTTAATCATGTTATTTTAATGGAGCATAAACATAACAAAAGTGCCAAAAATCAATGCTAATTTAGTCACTGGGGAACCTTTCTTAATATCACATAAATTTACTTTATTTTGTCTTTAAAACATCTATTTTACCTATGAATAAACATCTGTAACTGGTCATAAAGCCATACTCAATTAACTCAGTGTTCCAGTAAAAATGGGAAAAGGTATACACATTTAGTTATTAAACACAGAAAATATTAATCCTAACTATAGACATACAGCAAGTTCATTTGGTACATTTAATATTTGCCCCCTAGAGTAATAAACCACATTCTGGAAGAGGATAGCAATTCACCTAGATTTTTAATCTCCTAAACACTTTAATAGGGGTATCTGCCATTATTGCAGAAATACGTTCCACTATGAAATGTAGAATGGCAAAGTCATGAGTATCAGAGATTTGAAAAAAAAACTAATGCCCAAAATGCAGTAGAGTGAAAAAGTTAACTACATTTTTGCAAAGCCCCCCAAACCTTACCCCAAATATATATGTATATATAGATAGAAATTATATATATATATATATATATATATATATATATATATATATATATATATATATATATATATATATATATATATATATATATATATATATAATATACCCATATATATATATATATATATATATATATATATATATATATATATTAAAGTAGACATATATATATATATATATATATATATATATATATATATATATATATATATATATATATATATATATATATATATATATATATATATATATGTATATAGGGTCTACGTTAATTCACTTAAAACTCATTTCACTGAATTACATTTCACTGAATGTAAGTACTGTTGGGCAAATAAAATGTATATGCCTTTTCCCCACTGTAGTGTAATCCTAGAGTTAGTATATATAGTTGGGGGTGTGGGGGGGCATAGCCCCCCACCTACTTAGATTTTATATTTCGGAATCTCATTTCACTGAAAGCTAAAAATATAAAACCAAAAGAAGCTAGGGGGCTGTGCCCTCAACACCCCCACTAACTATATATACTAAATCCAGCCCCCCATATTGGGGGTGTGTGGGGGCATAGTCCCCCACATATTTTGGTTATATATTGTTTTCTGGAAAGAGTTACTTATTGGACTTATAAGTATCCATAGCTATGGTTTTAAACATTTAAAATAGGTGGGGGGGTTATGCACCCCACACCCCCCAATGTGGGGGCCCCCTTACTTTATATATTAACTCCAGGATCGCACTACAGTGGAGAAAAGGCCATATATAACTTTCAACTAAATGAGTTTCAGTCAAATGAGTTTTCAGTGAAATGAGCTTTCAGTGAATTGTGCGCAGGCAAGTGAGTTTCAATGAAATGAGCTTTCAGTGAAATGAAGTAGACCCATATATATATATATATATATATATATATATATATATATATATATATATATATATATATATATATATAAAGTTGCCTATCAAAACATCGAATGGTCATAACATCTAAACTCAAAACATCAAGACCATAACATCTAAACTTCAAAACATCTAAAAGTCATAACATCGAATCTCAAAACATTGAAAACTACAAAGCAACTATAAATAACATCCGCCATCCCCACACCCCCCCCGTAAATTAAAGATACAAACTCCGAGAAAGCACTACAGTGGGGTTAGGAAAGTAACTTTTTTCTCCCACTGTAGTGCGATCTTGGAGTTGGTATATTTAATTTATGGGGGCTGCAGAAATGTAGCAAACAGTCTGTGGGATGTTATTTATAGTTGCTTTGTAGTTTTCAATGTTTTGAGATTTGATGTTATGACTTTTAGATGTCTTGAAGTTTAGATGTTATGGTTTTGATGTTTTAAGTTTAGATGTTATGAGGAGTAGATGTTTTGATAGGTAACTATATATATATATATATATATATATATATATATATATATATATATATGTCTAATTTTGTATGTTGAAGTTACGTTTCTTTGACAAAGGAAAGTACGACCCCAATTAATTGAAAGTGCACTTCAACGATAGTGCAATTTCATGAATTCCCGTTCACCAAACCGGTAATAAAAATAAAATTGTACACTGTAAAGGGAGTTTTACAGGGGGGCAAGCCCACCTGCACCCATGCTACTTTATGTATACTAACTCTGACATTGCACTATATGCTACAAGCATGTTACAGTGGGGATAAGGGGATATACCTGTTTTCCCACTGTAGTGCGATCTCGGAGTTAGTATATATAAAGTAGTGGGGGGTATGTGGGGTGCAGCCCCCCACATGGGGGTTGCAGGGGGACTTTCCTCCTGCAAAACTGCCTTTATAGTGTGCAATGTTATTTTTATTACTGGTTTGGTGAACCGGAATTTAAGAAAGTGCACTTTCAAGTAATTAGGGTCATATATTGTTTGTCGAAGAAACATAACTTCGACAAATAAAAGTAGATCCATATATATATATATATATATATATATATATATATATATATATATATATATATATATATATATATATAGATATATATTGTATATATATATATATTGTATATATATCAACTCCCTGATTGCACCAACTGGAAGGAGGGAGAATGCTCTCCCCAAAAGGGAATCACTGTTGGTACTCACTTAAAAATCAGAACAACAATAATTTCCTATCAAAAACAGCAATTAGTAATGTGTTCCTCAGTATCTGATGCTTCAGGCAACAGATACTTGGTGAATATCACGTTATCCAACTGTATGAATACTGCATAAAAATTACTTTCACTGGCACCTGTGTAGGGTGTGTTTCTCTATCTCATCCTAAGACTGAAAAGCTGAAACATCTTCATGTAGGTCATTTATGTTATAACAGTGGATTATAAAAAACATTAGAAACTTTATTTAGTGACTTGTTCTCAGAAAAATCACTCCTTTTGCAGTAGCCATTTTATTGCTTATGCACAGACTTATTTTTCAAAGAGAAAATTCTTATCCAGGTTCAGTATCCAAGTCAGTTAGTCACGTATCTATGTACTCTTTTTAATTTTTTTTTTCCTTTGTTATTATGAGGTTTGGAACCCTTCTAGGAAAAAATCTGCCTTTTCTAAAAAAAAAAAACAGTATCATCCATTAATAACTGTTAAATGTTTTTTTTCCTCTCTTAAGCTATGTCAGTATAGTAATTTAAGAAAATATTGGCTGGTGATTGCGTGGATCATTGTAAGTTTACCTTCCAGTCCCTTAACTAACAAAAGTTTATCTTTCAAGCCCTTAACTAACACAATTGTTATCCCACAATGCTGTCATCCAGCAATCCAAAATACTCTGTACCTGATTTGAAGAGGCTTGATGTTAATAATCTTCTAATTTCTTCTGAAAATCAGTTCTGCTACTGCCATTAGTTACAATTTTAACATTGTCTCAAACCCCTTCATGCCACACTTTACAACAAACAAGCCAAAACATATTTTGGGTTATAGTGTAAAACACCAACTACCTGAATGCCAACAAGCTGAAAAAAAAAACAGAAAAAAATGACCCAAAAAAGAAGGGTGAAAAAAAATCAACTTTAACCCCCCAATGTTGAGGACAAGTGTCCACAGAGCCTGGAATTAAGTATACCAAATCCATTGTCATACCAACTTGAAGAAGGGAAAAATCTTCAAAAACATGAGTCATTGCTAATGCAGACTTAGAAACCCCAATGGTAATGGTTTAATATGAGAAACCATGTTCTGTGATATGCATTTGTCTTTTATTTTTATTTGTTTTACTACTGCTCAAGCAGCGGTAGGGGAGCCCATACCTTGATACTAAACAAGACTTTTACTTGTATGAAAATGTCTTCTTTGTGCAAAAATAAGGCACCTCAGTTTTAAATTTCATAAACACTGTCTGCGTGATTCATTAACAACTGTGTAGGCTTCGCTCGAGGCCTACACAACTGAAGCACATTACCACGATGAACAGCAGTCCTCATTGAATATGCATGCTGATCATTGTGCCTACACATTTCCTAGCAACATTTTCTGGCCAGCAGCAGTGTCAATGGCCATTAAACAGTGCTGGGAATCATGAGCACACAATTTAAACAAAGCTTCTTGCCTTTAGACAAAACGTATTATGCAAACATGCATGGACAGATTATATGAAGTAAGGGCAAGTGAATTCTAAGAATTTAGATGCAGGGGATATCACATTTGGAGAATGTACAGACTACAATGTTAATAATGGAGAGATAAATACAAGGGCAGGATAAATGGAAAAAATGTACTCAGTTAAAGCAATCAAATGTGATGATTTCACAAAGAAACATATGCAACAGAAAGACGTCTATATTGATGTTTATTTATTTATTTATTTATTTTACATTTGTTGACCAGGAGAGTCCGACTGGTTACATGTCCATTTTTAGCAGAAGACTGGGGAAAAAATCCACAGATTAAGAACAAACAACTATGAGATTTCTACATAGCAAGCAAGTTTTCATAGGAAAAGACATGATTTAACAAGACTCCATAGTTTTAAAATTACAAAGTACAATATTCATTGGTAGTCGCAAGTTTTACAAAATTCCATAGTTTAAGTTAAAGTAGTACTTAGAAAATACTGGTTTCCAGTAGTAACATTTATTGAGACAAATGTAAGTAAAAGGGGTTTGGGAGTGGATGTTAGGGTTAGTTTTGTGAGATGTGGTTGGGTTTAAAGTTGTAATGTATATAATTGTTGACTGTTGGTGTGGGTGTTCACAGGTGAGGCTTTACAAGGAGGAGTCACGATTCTTCTTGAAGGGACAGAAGTGAAAAGGAGCATGAGAGTATGATATGAGTCAACCTGCTGGGTAGCAAGGGCATAGCCATGTGAGTTTTAGATGTTCTTTTAGTAGCTTTTTGAATGTAACCATTGAGTTGGCTGAGGTAATAGCAGAAGGTAATGAGTTCCAAATTCTACCGATGTAGTTAGGGAAGAGGGAGTCACCTGCTTTTAGTCACCTTGATTAGTCTTTTATCACTAGAGCGAAGTTGTCTGGTATTAGTTTGTAGTTTAAGTAGATTAGATAGTGCTTATCACTAGAGTGAAGTTGTCTGGTATTAGTTTGTAGTTTAAGTAGATTAGATAGTGCTTATCACTAGAGCAAAGTTGTCTGGTATTAGTTTGTAGTTTAAGTAGATTAGATAGTGCTTATCACTAGAGTGAAGTTGTCTGGTATTAGTTTGTAGTTTAAGTAGATTAGATAGTGCTTATCACTAGAGTGAAGTTGTCTGGTATTAGTTTGTAGTTTAAGTAGATTAGATAGTGCTTATCACTAGAGTGAAGTTGTCTGGTATTAGTTTGTAGTTTAAGTAGATTAGATAGTGCTTATCACTAGAGTGAAGTTGTCTGGTATTAGTTTGTAGTTTAAGTAGATTAGATAGTGCTTATCACTAGAGTGAAGTTGTCTGGTATTAGTTTGTAGTTTAAGTAGATTAGATAGTGCTTATCACTAGAGTGAAGTTGTCTGGTATTAGTTTGTAGTTTAAGTAGATTAGATAGTGCTTATCACTAGAGTGAAGTTGTCTGGTATTAGTTTGTAGTTTAAGTAGATTAGATAGTGCTTATCACTAGAGTGAAGTTGTCTGGTATTAGTTTGTAGTTTAAGTAGATTAGATAGTGCTTATCACTAGAGTGAAGTTGTCTGGTATTAGTTTGTAGTTTAAGTAGATTAGATAGTGCTTATCACTAGAGTGAAGTTGTCTGGTATTAGTTTGTAGTTTAAGTAGATTAGATAGTGCTTATCACTAGAGTGAAGTTGTCTGGTATTAGTTTGTAGTTTAAGTAGATTAGATAGTGCTTATCACTAGAGTGAAGTTGTCTGGTATTAGTTTGTAGTTTAAGTAGATTAGATAGTGCTTATCACTAGAGTGAAGTTGTCTGGTATTAGTTTGTAGTTTAAGTAGATTAGATAGTGCTTATCACTAGAGTGAAGTTGTCTGGTATTAGTTTGTAGTTTAAGTAGATTAGATAGTGCTTATCACTAGAGTGAAGTTGTCTGGTATTAGTTTGTAGTTTAAGTAGATTAGATAGTGCTTATCACTAGAGTGAAGTTGTCTGGTATTAGTTGGTAGTTTAAGTAGATTAGATAGTGCTTATCACTAGAGTGAAGTTGTCTGGTATTAGTTTGTAGTTTAAGTAGATTAGATAGTGCTTATCACTAGAGTGAAGTTGTCTGGTATTAGTTTGTAGTTTAAGCAGATTAGATAGTGCTTATCACTAGAGTGAAGTTGTGTGGTATTAGTTTGTAATTTAAGTAGATTGCATAGTGCTTATCACTGAGTGAAGTTGTCTGGTATTAGTTTGTAGTTTAAGTAGATTAGATAGTGCTTATCACTAGAGTGAAGTTGTCTGGTATTAGTTTGTAGTTTAAGTAGATTAGATAGTGCTTATCACTAGAGTGAAGTTGTCTGGTATTAGTTTGTAGTTTAAGTAGATTAGATAGTGCTTATCACTAGAGTGAAGTTGTCTGGTATTAGTTTATAGTTTTAGTAGATTAGATAGTGCTTATCACTAGAGTGAAGTTGTCTGGTATTAGTTTGTAGTTTAAGTAGATTAGATAGTGCTTATCACTAGAGTGAAGTTGTCTGGTATTAGTTTGTAGTTTAAGTAGATTAGATAGTGCTTATCACTAGAGTGAAGTTGCCTGGTATTAGTTTGTAGTTTAAGTAGATTAGATAGTGCTTATCACTAGAGTGAAGTTGTCTGGTATTAGTTTGTAGTTTAAGTAGATTAGATAGTGCTTATCACTAGAGTGAAGTTGTCTGGTATTAGTTTGTAGTTTAAGTAGATTAGATAGTGCTTATCACTAGAGTGAAGTTGTCTGGTATTAGTTTGTAGTTTAAGTAGAATAGATAGTGCTTATCACTAGAGTGAAGTTGTCTGGTATTAGTTTGTAGTTTAAGTAGATTAGATAGTGCTTATCACTAGAGTGAAGTTGTCTGGTATTAGTTTGTAGTTTAAGTAGATTAGATAGTGCTTATCACTAGAGTGAAGTTGTCTGGTATTAGTTTGTAGTTTAAGTAGATTAGATAGTGCTTATCACTAGAGTGAAGTTGTCTGGTATTAGTTTGTAGTTTAAGTAGATTAGATAGTGCTTATCACTAGAGTGAAGTTGTCTGGTATTAGTTTGTAGTTTAAGTAGAGTAGATAGTGCTTATCACTAGAGTGAAGTTGTCTGGTATTAGTTTACAGTTTAAGTAGATAAGGTAGTGCTTATCACTAGAGTGAATTTGTCTGGTATTAGTTTGTAGTTTAAGTAGATTAGATAGTGCTTATCACTAGAGTGAAGTTGTCTGGTATTAGTTTGTAGTTTAAGTAGATTAGATAGTGCTTATCACTAGAGTGAAGTTGTCTGGTATTAGTTTGTAGTTTAAGTAGATTCGATAGTGCTTATCACTAGAGTGAAGTTGTCTGGTATTAGTTTGTAGTTTAAGTAGATTAGATAGTGCTTATCACTAGAGTGAAGTTGTCTGGTATTAGTTTGTAGTTTAAGTAGATTAGATAGTGCTTATCACTAGAGTGAAGTTGTCTTGTATTAGTTTGTAGTTTAAGTAGATTAGATAGTGCTTATCACTAGAGTGAAGTTGTCTGGTATTAGTTTGTAGTTTAAGTAGATTAGATAGTGCTTATCACTAGAGTGAAGTTGTCTGGTATTAGTTTGTAGTTTAAGTAGATTAGATAGTGCTTATCACTAGAGTGAAGTTGTCTGGTATTAGTTTGTAGTTTAAGTAGATTAGATAGTGCTTATCACTAGAGTGAAGTTGTCTGCTATTAGTTTGTAGTTTAAGTAGATTAGATAGTGCTTATCACTAGAGTGAAGTTGTCTGGTATTAGTTTGTAGTTTAAGTAGATTAGATAGTGCTTATCACTAGAGTGAAGTTGTCTGGTATTAGTTTGTAGTTTAGATTAGATAGTGCTTATCACTAGAGTGAAGTTGTCTGGTATTAGTTTGTAGTTTAAGTAGATTAGATAGTGCTTATCACTAGAGTGAAGTTGTCTGGTATTAGTTTGTAGTTTAAGTAGATTAGATAGTGCTTATCACTAGAGTGAAGTTGTCTGGTATTAGTTTGTAGTTTAAGTAGATTAGATAGTGCTTATCACTAGAGTGAAGTTGTCTGGTATTAGTTTGTAGTTTAAGTAGATTAGATAGTGCTTATCACTAGAGTGAAGTTGTCTGGTATTAGTTTGTAGTTTAAGTAGATTAGATAGTGCTTATCACTAGAGTGAAGTTGTCTGGTATTAGTTTGTAGTTTAAGTAGATTAGATAGTGCTTATCACTAGAGTGAAGTTGTCTGGTATTAGTTTGTAGTTTAAGTAGATTAGATAGTGCTTATCACTAGAGTGAAGTTGTCTGGTATTAGTTTGTAGTTTAAGTAGATTAGATAGTGCTTATCACTAGAGTGAAGTTGTCTGGTATTAGTTTGTAGTTTAAGTAGATTAGATAGTGCTTATCACTAGAGTGAAGTTGTCTGGTATTAGTTTGTAGTTTAAGTAGATTAGATAGTGCTTATCACTAGAGTGAAGTTGTCTGGTATTAGTTTGTAGTTTAAGTAGATTAGATAGTGCTTATCACTAGAGTGAAGTTGTCTGGTATTAGTTTGTAGTTTAAGTAGATTAGATAGTGCTTATCACTAGAGTGAAGTTGTCTGGTATTAGTTTGTAGTTTAAGTAGATTAGATAGTGCTTATCACTAGAGTGAAGTTGTCTGGTATTAGTTTGTAGTTTAAGTAGATTAGATAGTGCTTATCACTAGAGCGAAGTTGTCTGGTATTAGTTTGTAGTTTAAGTAGATTAGATAGTGCTTATCACTAGAGTGAAGTTGTCTGGTATTAGTTTGTAGTTTAAGTAGATTAGATAGTGCTTATCACTAGAGTGAAGTTGTCTGGTATTAGTTTGTAGTTTAAGTAGATTAGATAGTGCTTATCACTAGAGTGAAGTTGTCTGGTATTAGTTTGTAGTTTAAGTAGATTAGATAGTGCTTATCACTAGAGTGAAGTTGTCTGGTATTAGTTTGTAGTTTAAGTAGATTAGATAGTGCTTATCACTAGAGTGAAGTTGTCTGGTATTAGTTTGTAGTTTAAGTAGATTAGATAGTGCTTATCACTAGAGTGAAGTTGTCTGGTATTAGTTTGTAGTTTAAGTAGATTAGATAGTGCTTATCACTAGAGTGAAGTTGTCTGGTATTAGTTTGTAGTTTAAGTAGATTAGATAGTGCTTATCACTAGAGTGAAGTTGTCTGGTATTAGTTTGTAGTTTAAGTAGATTAGATAGTGCTTATCACTAGAGTGAAGTTGTCTGGTATTAGTTTGTAGTTTAAGTAGATTAGATAGTGCTTATCACTAGAGTGAAGTTGTCTGGTATTAGTTTGTAGTTTAAGTAGATTAGATAGTGCTTATCACTAGAGTGAAGTTGTCTGGTATTAGTTTGTAGTTTAAGTAGATTAGATAGTGCTTATCACTAGAGTGAAGTTGTCTGGTATTAGTTTGTAGTTTAAGTAGATTAGATAGTGCTTATCACTAGAGTGAAGTTGTCTGGTATTAGTTTGTAGTTTAAGTAGATCAGATAGTGCTTATCACTAGAGTGAAGTTGTCTGGTATTAGTTTGTAGTTTAAGTAGATTAGATAGTGCTTATCACTAGAGTGAAGTTGTCTGGTATTAGTTTGTAGTTTAAGTAGATTAGATAGTGCTTATCACTAGAGTGAAGTTGTCTGGTATTAGTTTGTAGTTTAAGTAGATTAGATAGTGCTTATCACTAGAGTGAAGTTGTCTGGTATTAGTTTGTAGTTTAAGTAGATTAGCTATTGCTTATCACTAGAGTGAAGTTGTCTGGTATTAGTTTGTAGTTTAAGTAGATTAGATAGTGCTTATCACTAGAGTGAAGTTGTCTGGTATTAGTTTGTAGTTTAAGTAGATTAGATAGTGCTTATCACTAGAGTGAAGTTGTCTGGTATTAGTTTGTAGTTTAAGTAGATTAGATAGTGCTTATCACTAGAGTGAAGTTGTCTGGTATTAGTTTGTAGTTTAAGTAGATTAGATAGTGCTTATCACTAGAGTGAAGTTGTCTGGTATTAGTTTGTAGTTTAAGTAGATTAGATAGTGCTTATCACTAGAGTGAAGTTGTCTGGTATTAGTTTGTAGTTTAAGTAGATTAGATAGTGCTTATCACTAGAGTGAAGTTGTCTGGTATTAGTTTGTAGTTTAAGTAGATTAGTTAGTGCTTATCACTAGAGTGAAGTTGTCTGGTATTAGTTTGTAGTTTAAGTAGATTAGATAGTGCTTATCACTAGAGTGAAGTTGTCTGGTATTAGTTTGTAGTTTAAGTAGATTAGATAGTGCTTATCACTAGAGTGAAGTTGTCTGGTATTAGTTTGTAGTTTAAGTAGATTAGATAGTGCTTATCACTAGAGTGAAGTTGTCTGGTATTAGTTTGTAGTTTAAGTAGATTAGATAGTGCTTATCACTAGAGTGAAGTTGTCTGGTATTAGTTTGTAGTTTAAGTAGATTAGATAGTGCTTATCACTAGAGTGAAGTTGTCTGGTATTAGTTTGTAGTTTAAGTAGATTAGATAGTGCTTATCACTAGAGTGAAGTTGTCTGGTATTAGTTTGTAGTTTAAGTAGATTAGATAGTGCTTATCACTAGAGTGAAGTTGTCTGGTATTAGTTTGTAGTTTAAGTAGATTAGATAGTGCTTATCATTAGACCAAAGTTGTCTGGTATTAGTTGGTAGTTTAAGTAGGTCAGATAGTGCTTATCACTAGGTTGAAGTTGTCCGGTATTAGTTTGTAGTTTAAGTAGATTAGATAGTGCTTATCACTAGAGCGAAGTTGTCTGGTATTAGTTTGTAGTTTAAGTAGATTAGATAGTGCTTATCACTAGAGTGAAGTTGTCTGGTATTAGTTTGTAGTTTATGTAGATTAGATAGTGCTTATCACTAGAGTGAAGTTGTCTGGTATTAGTTTGTAGTTTAAGTAGATTAGATAGTGCTTATCACTAGAGTGAAGTTGTCTGGTATTAGTTTGTAGTTTAAGTAGATTAGATAGTGCTTATCACTAGAGTGAAGTTGTCTGGTATTAGTTTGTAGTTTAAGTAGATTAGATAGTGCTTATCACTAGAGTGAAGTTGTCTGGTATTAGTTTGTAGTTTAAGTAGATTAGATAGTGCTTATCACTAGAGTGAAGTTGTCTGGTATTAGTTTGTAGTTTAAGTAGATTAGATAGTGCTTATCACTAGAGTGAAGTTGTCTGGTATTAGTTTGTAGTTTAAGTAGATTAGATAGTGCTTATCACTAGAGTGAAGTTGTCTGGTATTAGTTCGTAGTTTAAGTAGATTAGATAGTGCTTATCACTAGAGTGAAGTTGTCTGGTATTAGTTTGTAGTTTAAGTAGATTAGATAGTGCTTATCACTAGAGTGAAGTTGTCTGGTATTAGTTTGTAGTTTAAGTAGATTAGATAGTGCTTTTCACTAGAGTGAAGTTGTCTGGTATTAGTTTGTAGTTTAAGTAGATTAGATAGTGCTTATCACTAGAGTGAAGTTGTCTGGTATTAGTTTGTAGTTTAAGTAGATTAGATAGTGCTTATCACTAGAGTGAAGTTGTCTGGTATTAGTTTGTAGTTTAAGTAGATTAGATAGTGCTTATCACTAGAGTGAAGTTGTCTGGTATTAGTTTGTAGTTTAAGTAGATTAGATAGTGCTTATCACTAGAGTGAAGTTGTCTGGTATTAGTTTGTAGTTTAAGTAGATTAGATAGTGCTTATCACTAGAGTGAAGTTGTCTGGTATTAGTTTGTAGTTTAAGTAGATTAGATAGTGCTTATCACTAGAGTGAAGTTGTCTGGTATTAGTTTGTAGTTTAAGTAGATTAGATAGTGCTTATCACTAGAGTGAAGTTGTCTGGTATTAGTTTGTAGTTTAAGTAGATTAGATAGTGCTTATCACTAGAGTGAAGTTGTCTGGTATTAGTTTGTAGTTTAAGTAGATTAGATAGTGCTTATCACTAGAGTGAAGTTGTCTGGTATTAGTTTGTAGTTTAAGTAGATTAGATAGTGCTTATCACTAGAGCGAAGTTGTCTGGTATTAGTTTGTAGTTTAAGTAGATTAGATAGTGCTTATCACTAGAGTGAAGTTGTCTGGTATTAGTTTGTAGTTTAAGTAGATTAGATAGTGCTTATCACTAGAGTGAAGTTGTCTGGTATTAGTTTGTAGTTTAAGTAGATTAGATAGTGCTTATCACTAGAGTGAAGTTGTCTGGTATTAGTTTGTAGTTTAAGTAGATTAGATAGTGCTTATCACTAGAGTGAAGTTGTCTGGTATTAGTTTGTAGTTTAAGTAGATTAGATAGTGCTTATCACTAGAGTGAAGTTGACTGGTATTAGTTTGTAGTTTAAGTAAATCAGATAGTGCTTATCACTAGGGTGAAGTTGTCTGATATTAGTTTGTAGTTTAAGTAGATTAGATAGTGCTTATCACTAGAGTGAAGTTGTCAGGTTTTTGTAGTTTAAGTAGATTAGATAGTGCTTATCACTAGAGTGAAGTTGTCTGGTATTAGTTTGTAGTTTAAGTAGATTAGATAGTGCTTATCACTAGAGTGAAGTTGTCTGGTATTAGTTTGTAGTTTAAGTAGATTAGATAGTGCTTATCACTAGAGTGAAGTTGTCTGGTATTAGTTTGTAGTTTAAGTAGATTAGATAGTGCTTATCACTAGTGTGAAGTTGTCTGGTATTAGTTTGTAGTTTAAGTAGATTAGATAGTGCTTATCACTAGAGTGAAGTTGTCTGGTATTAGTTTGTAGTTTAAGTAGATTAAATAGTGCTTATCACTAGAGTGAAGTTGTCTGGTATTAGTTTGTAGTTTAAGTAGATTAGATAGTGCTTATCACTAGAGTGAAGTTGTCTGGTATTAGTTTGTAGTTTAAGTATATTAGATAGTGCTTATCACTAGAGTGAAGTTGTCTGGTATTAGTTTGTAGTTTAAGTAGATTAGATAGTGCTTATCACTAGAGTGAAGTTGTCTGGTATTAGTTTGTAGTTTAAGTAGATTAGATAGTGCTTATCACTAGAGTGAAGTTGTCTGGTATAAGTTTGGAGTTTAAGTAGATTAGATAGTGCTTATCACTAGAGTGAAGTTGTCTGGTATTAGTTTGTAGTTTAAGTAGATTAGATAGTGCTTATCACTAGAGTGAAGTTGTCTGGTATTAGTTTGTAGTTTAAGTAGATTAGATAGTGCTTATCACTAGAGTGAAGTTGTCTGGTATTAGTTTGTAGTTTAAGTAGATTAGATAGTGCTTATCTTTAGAGTGAAGTTGTCTGGTATTAGTTTGTAGTTTAAGTAGATTAGATAGCGCTTATCTTTAGAGTGAAGTTGCCTGGTATTAGTTTGTAGTTTAAGTAGATTAGATAGGGCTTATCACTAGAGTGAAGTTGTCTTGTATTAGTTTGTAGTTTAAGTAGATTAGATAGTGCTTATCACTAGAGTGAAGTTGTCTGGTATTAGTTTGTAGTTTAAGTAGATTAGATAGTGCTTATCACTAGAGTGAAGTTGTCTGGTATTAGTTTGTAGTTTAAGTAGATTAGATAGTGCTTATCACTAGAGTGAAGTTGTCTGGTATTAGTTTGTAGTTTAAGTAGATTAGATAGTGCTTATCACTAGAGTGAAGTTGTCTGGTATTAGTTTGTAGTTTAAGTAGATTAGATAGTGCTTATCACTAGAGTGAAGTTGTCTGGTATTAGTTTGTAGTTTAAGTAGATTAGATAGTGCTTATCACTAGAGTGAAGTTGTCTGGTATTAGTTTGTAGTTTAAGTAGATTAGATAGTGCTTATCACTAGAGTGAAGTTGTCTGGTATTAGTTTGTAGTTTAAGTAGATTAGATAGTGCTTATCACTAGAGTGAAGTTGTCTGGTATTAGTTTGTAGTTTAAGTAGATTAGATAGTGCTTATCACTAGAGTGAAGTTGTCTGGTATTAGTTTGTAGTTTAAGTAGATTAGATAGTGCTTATCACTAGAGTGAAGTTGTCTGGTATTAGTTTGTAGTTTAAGTAGACTAGATAGTGCTTATCACTAGAGTGAAGTTGTCTGGTATTAGTTTGTAGTTTAAGTAGATTAGATAGTGCTTATCACTAGAGTGAAGTTGTCTGGTATTAGTTTGTAGTTTAAGTAGATTAGATAGTGCTTATCACTAGAGTGAAGTTGTCTGGTATTAGTTTGTAGTTTAAGTAGATTAGATAGTGCTTATCACTAGAGTGAAGTTGTCTGGTATTAGTTTGTAGTTTAAGTAGATTAGATAGTGCTTATCACTAGAGTGAAGTTGTCTGGTATTAGTTTGTAGTTTAAGTAGATTAGATAGTGCTTATCACTAGAGTGAAGTTGTCTGGTATTAGTTTGTAGTTTAAGTAGATTAGATAGTGCTTATCACTAGAGTGAAGTTGTCTGGTATTAGTTCCTAGTTTCAGTAGATTAGATAGTGCTTATCACTAGAGGGAAGTTGTCTGGTATTAGTTTGTAGTTTAAGTAGATTAGATAGTGCTTATCACTAGAGTGAAGTTGTCTGGTATTAGTTTGTAGTTTAAGTAGATTAGATAGTGCTTATCACTAGAGTGAAGTTGTCTGGTATTAGTTTGTAGTTTAAGTAGATTAGATAGTGCTTATCACTAGAGTGAAGTTGTCTGGTATTAGTTTGTAGTTTAAGTAGATTAGATAGTGCTTATCACTAGAGTGAAGTTGTCTGGTATTAGTTTGTAGTTTAAGTAGATTAGATAGTGCTTATCACTAGAGTGAAGTTGTCTGGTATTAGTTTATAGTTTAAGTAGATTAGATAGTGCTTATCACTAGAGTGAAGTTGTCTGGTATTAGTTTGTAGTTTAAGTAGATTAGATAGTGCTTATCACTAGAGTGAAGTTGTCTGGTATTAGTTTGTAGTTTAAGTAGATTAGATAGTGCTTATCACTAGAGTGAAGTTGTCTGGTATTAGTTTGTAGTTTAAGTAGATTAGATAGTGCTTATCACTAGAGTGAAGTTGTCTGGTATTAGTTTGTATTTTAAGTAGATTAGATAGTTGTTATCACTAGAGTGAAGTTGTCTGGTATTAGTTTGTAGTTTAAGTAGACTAGATAGTTCTTATCTCTAGAGTGAAGTTGCCTGGTATTAGTTTGTAGTTTAAGTAGATTAGATAGTGCTTATCACTAGAGTGAAGTTGTCTGGTATTAGTTTGTAGTTTAAGTAGATTAGATAGTGCTTATCACTAGATTGAAGTTGCCTGGTATTAGTTTGTAGTTTAAGTAGATTAGATAGTGCTTATCACTAGAGTGAAGTTGTCTGGTATTAGTTTGTAGTTTAAGTAGATTAGATAGTGCTTATCACTAGAGTGAAGTTGTCTGGTATTAGTTTGTAGTTTAAGTAGATTAGATAGTGCTTATCACTAGAGTGAAGTTGTCTGGTATTAGTTTGTAGTTTAAGTAGATTAGATAGTGCTTATCACTAGAGTGAAGTTGTCTGGTATTAGTTTGTAGTTTAAGTATATTAGATAGTGCTTATCACTAGAGTGAAGTTGTCTGGAATTAGTTTGTAGTTTAAGTAGATTAGATAGTGCTTATCACTAGAGTGAAGTTGTCTGGTATTAGTTTGTAGTTTAAGTAGATTAGATAGTGCTTATCACTAGAGTGAAGTTGTCTGGTATTAGTTTGCAGTTTATGTAGATTAGATAGTGCTTATCACTAGAGTGAAGTTGTCTGGTATTAGTTTGTATTTTAAGTAGATTAGGTAGTGCTTATCACTAGAGCGAAGTTGTCTGGTATTAGTTTGTAGTTTAAGTAGATTAGATAGTGCTTATCACTAGAGTGAAGTTGTCTGGTATTAGTTTGTAGTTTAAGTAGATTAGATAGTGCTTATCACTAGAGTGAAGTTGTCTGGTATTAGTTTGTAGTTTAAGTAGATTAGATAGTGCTTATCACTAGAGTGAAGTTGTCTGGTATTAGTTTGTAGTTTAAGTAGATTAGATAGTGCTTATCACTAGAGTGAAGTTGTCTCGTATTAGTTTGTAGTTTAAGTAGATTAGATAGTGCTTATCACTAGAGTGAAGTTGTCTGGTATTAGTTTGTAGTTTAAGTAGATTAGATAGTGCTTATCACTAGAGTGAAGTTGTCTGGTATTAGTTTGTAGTTTAAGTAGATTAGATAGTGCTTATCACTAGAGTGAAGTTGTCTGGTATTAGTTTGTAGTTTAAGTAGATTAGATAGTGCTTATCACTAGAGTGAAGTTGTCTGGTATTAGTTTGTAGTTTAAGTAGATTAGATAGTGCTTATCACTAGAGTGAAGTTGTCTGGTATTAGTTTGTAGTTTAAGTAGATTAGATAGTGCTTATCACTAGAGTGAAGTTGTCTGGTATTAGTTTGTAGTTTAAGTAGATTAGATAGTGCTTATCACTAGAGTGAAGTTGTCTGGTATTAGTTTGTAGTTTAAGTAGATTAGATAGTGCTTATCACTAGAGTGAAGTTGTCTGGTATTAGTTTGTAGTTTAAGTAGATTAGATAGTGCTTATCACTAGAGTGAAGTTGTCTGGTATTAGTTTGTAGTTTAAGTAGATTAGATAGTGCTTATCACTAGAGTGAAGTTGTCTGGTATTAGTTTGTAGTTTAAGTAGATTAGATAGTGCTTATCACTAGAGTGAAGTTGTCTGGTATTAGTTTGTAGTTTAAGTAGATTAGATAGTGCTTATCACTAGAGTGAAGTTGTCTGGTATTAGTTTGTAGTTTAAGTAGATTAGATAGTGCTTATCACTAGAGTGAAGTTGTCTGGTATTAGTTTGTAGTTTAAGTAGATTAGATAGTGCTTATCACTAGAGTGAAGTTGTCTGGTATTAGTTTGTAGTTTAAGTAGATTAGATAGTGCTTATCACTAGAGTGAAGTTGTCTGGTATTAGTTTGTAGTTTAAGTAGATTAGATAGTGCTTATCACTAGAGTGAAGTTGTCTGGTATTAGTTTGTAGTTTAAGTAGATTAGATAGTGCTTATCACTAGAGTGAAGTTGTCTGGTATTAGTTTGTAGTTTAAGTAGATTAGATAGTGCTTATCACTAGAGTGAAGTTGTCTGGTATTAGTTTGTAGTTTAAGTAGATTAGATAGTGCTTATCACTAGAGTGAAGTTGTCTGGTATTAGTTTGTAGTTTAAGTAGATTAGATAGTGCTTATCACTAGAGTGAAGTTGTCTGGTATTAGTTTGTAGTTTAAGTAGATTAGATAGTGCTTATCACTAGAGCGAAGTTGTCTGGTATTAGTTTGTAGTTTAAGTAGATTAGATAGTGCTTATCACTAGAGTGAAGTTGTCTGGTATTAGTTTGTAGTTTAAGTAGATTAGATAGTGCTTATCACTAGAGTGAAGTTGTCTGGTATTAGTTTGTAGTTTAAGTAGATTAGATAGTGCTTATCACTAGAGTGAAGTTGTCTGGTATTAGTTTGTAGTTTAAGTAGATTAGATAGTGCTTATCACTAGAGTGAAGTTGTCTGGTATTAGTTTGTAGTTTAAGTAGATTAGATAGTGCTTATCACTAGAGTGAAGTTGTCTGGTATTAGTTTGTAGTTTAAGTAGATTAGATAGTGCTTATCACTAGAGTGAAGTTGTCTGGTATTAGTTTGTAGTTTAAGTAGATTAGATAGTGCTTATCACTAGAGTGAAGTTGTCTGGTATTAGTTTGTAGTTTAAGTAGATTAGATACTGCTTATCACTAGAGTGAAGTTGTCTGGTATTAGTTTATAGTTTTAGTAGATTAGATAGTGCTTATCACTAGAGTGAAGTTGTCTGGTATTACTTTGTAGTTTAAGTAGAATAGATTGTGCTTATCACTAGAGTGAAGTTGTCTGGTATTAGTTTGTAGTTTAAGTATATTAGATAGTGCTTATCACTAGAGTGAAGTTGTCTGGTATTAGTTTGTAGTTTATGTAGACTAGATAGTGCTTATCACTAGAGTGAAGTTGTCTGGTATTAGTTTGTAGTTTAAGTAGATTAGATAGTGCTTATCACTAGAGTGAAGTTGTCTGGTATTAGTTTGTAGTTTAAGTAGATTAGATAGTGCTTATCACTAGAGTGAAGTTGTCTGGTATTAGTTTGTAGTTTAAGTATATTAGATAGTGCTTATCACTAGAGTGAAGTTGTCTGGTATTAGTTTGTAGTTTAAGTAGATTAGATAGTGCTTATCACTAGAGTGAAGTTGTCTGGTATTAGTTTGTAGTTTAAGTAGATTTGATAGTGCTTATCACTAGAGTGAAGTTGTCTGGTATTAGTTTGTAGTTTAAGTAGATTAGATAGTGCTTATCACTTGAGTGAAGTTGTCTGGTATTAGTTTGTAGTTTAAGTAGATTAGATATTGCTTATCACTAGAGTGAAGTTGTCTGGTATTAGTTTGTAGTTTAAGTAGATTAGATAGTGCTTATCACTAGAGTGAAGTTGTCTGGTATTAGTTTGTAGTTTAAGTAGATTAGATAGTGCTTATCACTAGAGTGAAGTTGTCTGGTATTAGTTTGTAGTTTAAGTAGATTAGATAGTGCTTATCACTAGAGTGAAGTTGTCTGGTATTAGTTTGTAGTTTAAATAGATTAGATAGTGCTTATCACTAGAGTGAAGTTGTCTGGTATTAGTTTGTAGTTTAAGTAGATTAGATAGTGCTTATCACTAGAGTGAAGTTGTCTGGTATTAGTTTGTAGTTTAAGTAGATTAGATAGTGCTTATCACTAGAGTGAAGTTGTCTGGTATTAGTTTGTAGTTTAAGTAGATTAGATAGTGCTTATCACTAGAGTGAAGTTGTCTGGTATTAGTTTGTAGTTTAAGTAGATTAGATAGTGCTTATCACTAGAGTGAAGTTGTCTGGTATTAGTTTGTAGTTTAAGTAGATTAGATAGTGCTTATCACTAGAGTGAAGTTGTCTGGTATTAGTTTGTAGTGTAAGTAGATTAGATAGTGCTTATCACTAGAGTGAAGTTGTCTGGTATTAGTTTGTAGTTTAAGTAGATTAGATAGTGCTTATCACTAGAGTGAAGTTGTTTGATATTAGTTTGTAGTTTAAGTAGATTAGATAGTGCTTATCACTAGAGTGAAGTTGTCTGGTATTAGTTTGTAGTTTAAGTAGATTAGATAGTGCTTATCACTAGAGTGAAGTTGTCTGGTATTAGTTTGTAGTTTAAGTAGATTAGATAGTGCTTATCTCTAGAGTGAAGTTGTCTGGTATTAGTTTGTAGTTTAAGTAGATTAGATAGTGCTTATCACTAGAGTGAAGTTGTCTGGTATTAGTTTGTAGTTTAAGTAGATTAGATAGTGCTTATCACTAGAGTGAAGTTGTCTGGTATTAGTTTGTAGTTTAAGTAGATTAGATAGTGCTTATCACTAGAGTGAAGTTGTCTGGTATTAGTTTGTACTTGAAGTAGATTAGATAGTGCTTATCACTAGAGTGAAGTTGTCTGGTATTAGTTTGTAGTTTAAGTAGATTAGATAGTGCTTATCACTAAAGTGAAGTTGTCTGGTATTAGTTTGTAGTTTAAGTAGATTAGATAGTGCTTATCACTAGAGTGAAGTTGTCTGGTATTAGTTTGTAGTTTAAGTAGATTAGATAGTGCTTATCACTAGAGTGAAGTTGTCTGGTATTAGTTTGTAGTTTAAGTAGATTAGATAGTGCTTATCACTAGAGTGAAGTTGTCTGGTATTAGTTCATAGTTTAAGTAGATTAGATAGTGCTTATCACTAGAGTGAAGTTGTCTGGTATTAGTTTGTAGTTTAAGTAGATTAGGTTGTGCTAATCACTAGAGTGAAGTTGTCTGGTATTAGTTTGTAGTTTAAGTAGATTAGATAGTGCTTATCACTAGAGTGAAGTTGTCTGGTATTAGTTTGAAGTTTATGTAGATTAGATAGTGCTTATCACTAGAGTGAAGTTGTCTGGTATTAGTTTGTAGTTTAAGTAGATTAGATAGTGCTTATCACTAGAGTGAAGTTGTCTGGTATTAGTTTGTAGTTTAAGTAGATTAGATAGTGCTTATCACTAGAGAGAAGTTGTCTGGTATTAGTTTGCAGTTTAAGTAGATTAGATAGTGCTTATCACTAGAGTGAAGTTGTCTGGTATTAGTTTGTATTTTATGTAGATTAGATAGTGCTTATCACTAGAGTGATGTTGTCTGGTATTAGTTTGTAGTTTAAGAAGATTAGATAGTGCTTATCACTAGAGTGAAGTTGTCTGGTATTAGTTTGTAGTTTAAGTAGATTAGATAGTGCTTATCACTAGAGCGAAGTTGTCTGGTATTAGTTTGTAGTTTAAGTAGATTAGATAGTGCTTATCACTAGAGTGAAGTTGTCTGGTATTAGTTTGTAGTTTAAGTAGATTAGATAGTGCTTATCACTAGAGTGAAGTTGTGTGGAATTAGTTTGTAGTTTAAGTAGATTAGATAGTGCTTATCACTAGAGTGAAGTTGTCTGGTATTAGTTTGTAGTTTAAGTAGATTAGATAGTGGTTATCACTAGAGTGAAGTTGTCTGGTATTAGTTTGTAGCTTAAGTAAATTAGATAGCGCTTATCACTAGAGTGAAGTTGTCTGGTCATAGTTTGTAGTTTAAGAAGATTAGATAGTGCTTATCACTAGAGTGAAGTTGTCTGGTATTAGTTTGTAGTTTAAGTAGATTAGATAGTGCTTATCACTAGAGTGAAGTTGTCTGGTATTAGTTTGTAGTTTAAGTAGATTAGATAGTGCTTATCACTAGAGTGAAGTTGTCTGGTATTAGTTTGTAGTTTAAGTAGATTAGATAGTGCTTATCACTAGAGTGAAGTTGTCTGGTATTAGTTTGTAGTTTAAGTAGATTAGATAGTGCTTATCACTAGAGTGAAGTTGTCTGGTATTAGTTTGTAGTTTAAGTAGATTAGATCGTGCTTATCACTAGGGTGAAGTTGTCTGGTATTAGTTTGTAGTTTAAGTAGATTAGATAGTGCATATCACTACAGTGAAGTTGTCTGGTATTTGTTTGTAGTTTAAGTAGATTAGATAGTGCTTATCACTAGAGTGAAGTTGTCTGGTATTAGTTTATAGTTTAAGTAGATTAGATAGTGCTTATCACTAGAGTGAAGTTGTCTGGTATTAGTTTCTAGTTTAAGTAGATTAGATAGTGCTTATCACTAGAGTGAAGTTGTCTGGTATTAGTTTGTAGTTTAAGTAGATTAGATAGTGCTTATCACTAGAGTGAAGTTGTCTGGTATTAGTTTGTAGTTTAAGAAGATTAGATAGTGCTTATCACTAGAGTGAAGTTGTCTGGTATTAGTTTGTAGTTTAAGTAGATTAGATAGTGCTTATCACTAGAGTGAAGTTGTCTGGTATTAGTTTGTAGTTTAAGTAGATTAGATAGTGCTTATCACTAGAGTGAAGTTGTCTGGTATTAGTTTGTAGTTTAAGTAGATTAGATAGTGCTTATCACTAGAGTGAAGTTGTCTGGTATTAGTTTGTAGTTTAAGTAGATTAGATAGTGCTTATCACTAGAGTGAAGTTGTCTGGTATTAGTTTGTAGTTTAAGTAGATTAGATAGTGCTTATCACTAGAGTGAAGTTGTCTGGTATTAGTTTGTAGTTTAAGTAGATTAGATAGTGCTTATCACTAGAGTGAAGTTGTCTGGTATTAGTTTGTAGTTTAAGTAGATTAGATAGTGCTTATCACTAGAGTGAAGTTGTCTGGTATTAGTTTGTAGTTTAAGTAGATTAGATAGTGCTTATCACTAGAGTGAAGTTGTCTGGTATTAGTTTGTAGTTTAAGTAGATTAGATAGTGCTTATCACTAGAGTGAAGTTGTCTGGTATTAGTTTGTAGTTTAAGTAGATTAGATAGTGCTTATCACTAGAGTGAAGTTGTCTGGTATTAGTTTGTAGTTTAAGTAGATTAGATAGTGCTTATCACTAGAGTGAAGTTGTCTGGTATTAGTTTGTAGTTTAAGTAGATTAGATAGTGCTTATCACTAGAGCGAAGTTGTCTGGTATTAGTTTGTAGTTTAAGTAGATTAGATAGTGCTTATCACTAGAGTGAAGTTGTCTGGTATTAGTTTGTAGTTTAAGTAGATTAGATAGTGCTTATCACTAGAGTGAAGTTGTCTGGTATTAGTTTGTAGTTTAAGTAGATTAGATAGTGCTTATCACTAGAGTGAAGTTGTCTGGTATTAGTTTGTAGTTTAAGTAGATTAGATAGTGCTTATCACTAGAGTGAAGTTGTCTGGTATTAGTTTGTAGTTTAAGTAGATTAGATAGTGCTTATCACTAGAGTGAAGTTGTCTGGTATTAGTTTGTAGTTTAAGTAGATTAGATAGTGCTTATCACTAGAGCGAAGTTGTCTGGTATTAGTTTGTAGTTTAAGTAGATTAGATAGTGCTTATCACTAGAGTGAAGTTGTCTGGTATTAGTTTGTAGTTTAAGTAGATTAGATAGTGCTTATCACTAGAGTGAAGTTGTCTGGTATTAGTTTGTAGTTTAAGTAGATTAGATAGTGCTTATCACTAGAGTGAAGTTGTCTGGTATTAGTTTGTAGTTTAAGTAGATTAGATAGTGCTTATCACTAGAGTGAAGTTGTCTGGTATTAGTTTGTAGTTTAAGTAGATTAGATAGTGCTTATCACTAGAGTGAAGTTGTCTGGTATTAGTTTGTAGTTTAAGTAGATTAGATAGTGCTTATCACTAGAGTGAAGTTGTCTGGTATTAGTTTGTAGTTTAAGTAGATTAGATAGTGCTTATCACTAGAGTGAAGTTGTCTGGTATTAGTTTGTAGTTTAAGTAGATTAGATAGTGCTTATCACTAGAGTGAAGTTGTATGGTATTAGTTTGTAGTTTAAGTAGATTAGATAGTGCTTATCACTAGAGTGAAGTTGTCTGGTATTAGTTTGTAGTTTAAGTAGATTAGATAGTGCTTATCACTAGAGTGAAGTTGTCTGGTATTAGTTTGTAGTTTAAGTAGATTAGATAGTGCTTATCACTAGAGTGAAGTTGTCTGGTATTAGTTTGTAGTTTAAGTAGATTAGATAGTGCTTATCACTAGAGTGAAGTTGTCTGGTATTAGTTTGTAGTTTAAGTAGATTAGATAGTGCTTATCACTAGAGTGAAGTTGTCTGGTATTAGTTTGTAGTTTAAGTAGATTAGATAGTGCTTATCACTAGAGTGAAGTTGTCTGGTATTAGTTTGTAGTTTAAGTAGATTAGATAGTGCTTATCACTAGAGTGAAGTTGTCTGGTATTAGTTTGTAGTTTAAGTAGATTAGATAGTGCTTATCACTAGAGTGAAGTTGTCTGGTATTAGTTTGTAGTTTAAGTAGATTAGATAGTGCTTATCACTAGAGTGAAGTTGTCTGGTATTAGTTTGTAGTTTAAGTAGATTAGATAGTGCTTATCACTAGAGTGAAGTTGTCTGGTATTAGTTTGTAGTTTAAGTAGATTAGATAGTGCTTATCACTAGAGCGAAGTTGTCTGGTATTAGTTTGTAGTTTAAGTAGATTAGATAGTGCTTATCACTAGAGTGAAGTTGTCTGGTATTAGTTTGTAGTTTAAGTACATTAGATAGTGCTTATCAGTAGAGTGAAGTTGTCTGGTGTTAGTTTGTAGTTTAAGTACATTAGATAGTGCTGGGGGTTTTCAGGAAGTAGTAGGAGTTTATGGGCGAAGGAAAGCTGACGGAATGAGAGGAGATTTGGGAATTCAAGCCAGTTACGTTGATTTAGTGAATGACAGTGGTGGGCACGGTAGGAGGCACCAGTAGCAAATTTTTAAATTTGATTGTAGCAGATGTTAAGCTTGGCCATTTCAGTTTTGGGAAGGTTGGTTAAGATGGGTGCGGCGTAGAATAGTGTGGAGAGGAGGTGGGTTTGAGCTATGGTTATTCTAGCAGGTTGGTTTAGAAATGGTTTGTTTTTATAAAGACTGCCCAGTTTTTGTGAATGTTTTAATAGTTTGATTTATATACAGATCAAACTTAAGGTTATTGTTAATGGTCACTCCTAGCAGTTTAGTATGAGTGTCTGGAGAGATGATAGTCCCATCTCTGGACACAGTATTGAATAATTCTGTTCTGAATTGTTTACCCATGTACCTAACTAAAACAGACATGGTAACAAAGGATGTGGGAGGGACACAATGTAACACTTTAAGAAAGAGGAGTAAATGTGATATTAATGTTCATAACATGTCGAGTTCAGATAACTGTTAGAAAGGACAGTGGATAAATTATTGTCTATTCGCATACACTGCAGTTATTGAATAGACATGTTTGCACAGGGAATATATGTATGATCACTGACTGTACTGCTGTTTCATCCACTTCATCCTGTATCAGATGTCATATAATCAAACTTCCAAAATTTCGAACACCATAGGTTCGAATTTGGAAGTTCGAAGTATGACAACAACAAAATCTCAGAACAGCGAATTTTTTCCCATGCAAAAAATTAGCTGTTCTGAAAAACACACACACAACACAAGCACACCAAAAACCTAATAAACCTACACTACACCTTACATACACAACTATTTATGCACTAAACTTAACCCAAGCCCTAACCCAAATGTCCGTCACTATCGCACACTTACCTTACCTGCACCCTAACCCTAAAGTCAGTCACTATCGCACACTTACCTTACCCGCCCTCTAACCCTAAAGTCCATCACTACTGCACACTTACCTTACCCACACCCTAACCCTAAAGTCCGTCACTATTCCACATTTACCTTACCTGCACCCTAACCCTAAAGTCTGTCACTATCGCACACTTACCTTACCCGCGTCCTAACCCTAAAGTCCGTCACTATCACACACTTACCTTACTTGCGACCTAACCTTAATGTCTGTCACTTTCGCACACTTACCTTATCTGCACCCTAACCCCAACATCCATCACACTCACACACTTACCTTAACCCGATCCGTAACTTTCACACCACAGTACAGAAAATGTCAAAGCTGAGGAAACAGCCAACCGAATTCTTTCCCTGGGAAAGAATTTGAATTTTCGCGGCTTCGACATTTCTATTTTTTCAAACTTCCCCATTTGATCTTCCAATACTCGACATTTAGGACGACTGATTAAATAACAGGTACCCTATCAGCAAGGCATGGGCTATACAGATGCTGAGTCATGCACAGCAGAGAGGGACTTGTGTTACCATTGTTATCACTGGACAACCATACATAGGTGGTATATCACCTTGACAAATTTATTATACAAGCATGTGTTTTTTATTCATGTACATCAGAAACAATAACTTATAGCACTCCAAATACACAGATGACAACACAGATCTAATGACATTGCATCAGTGTCTCCATTTCTAAATGGACCTCATCTACTACACAATTATACTGGGCATGATCACAAGACACTACAGCAAACACTGTCATGACATCATGTAATCAAAACAAACACATAAGAAAGTATCCAAACACAGGCCCAGTCACACTCTATGGTACTCTGACATCATGTCATGCAGAAAGACATGTTTATGTAAGTACTCATGTCCAATAAAGATGTACACTAAAAATAAAACAATTACAGTAATACATAAATGTTTGGAGGAAGGCATGCAATACAGTGCATTCTTATTTGGAAATTAAGTAATGCCTTTGAACAACCAATGACATACTTAACATAAGTACCTTACCAGACTTGAACACATGCCAAGGCAGGCGTCAGAAAGATGAGAGTCAACTTGTGACACCACAGAAATAGGCATACTATGTGTGTCATAACCAACACACTTGAAGGGCCTAAAGCAGTTCCCCATTGTAATGAGTATGGTTCCTCTATGATGGACAGTGATGTCTTACAAATTTTGCCCTCTGAACTGTGCCATGATAATTATCTGACAGACAGATGTTACCAGATTCAAACTCCTGACTACCATACTACACACTCTACAGAGCTGTTTATTGACTGCATCTACCACATGACATATTAACGGAGTTTGTCAAAAATAAATGAAATGAATGGGTTTACTTCAAATACCCAAAAGATGAAAAACAGAAGATGACATGGATGAGAGGAAAATAACAAAAGTTAAAATGCCGAACCGTATAAGTATTCCCAGGACAAGTAAACACTTGCCCAATTTGGGGAATTATGCCCATTCCCCACTGTAGTGTGATCCAGGAGTTGGTATATATATTTGGGGGGGCTGCACCCCTACATAGGTGAGCAAGTGTTTACTTGCTCTGGGAATACTTACGTGACTCAGCATTTTAACTTTCTTTATTTTTGTCTTGCCCGTGTCGTCTTTAGCATTTTTGGCTTTTGGATATTTGAAGTAGACCTGAAATTAATATGTGAAGTAAAAAGGACATTTGAGGATAATTTGTACAATATTATTTTGACAGAATGATGACAAAGAGGTAACTTTATTGATGTTCACACAACTGTTAGCAGCAGTACATTATCAATGTTTCTCAGCCAAGGAAGCTTTAACAACAACATTGTCACTGAATTGAAACACACTGTATCTGTGTAGATATACTCTACACGTCATTACTAAATGCATGTGACGCAGGAGTACTCACACCATAACATTCACAGAACAACTGTCTCACTGGCAAGATATTACAAAATGACATTATATTTCTGTCTCAAAAGTACTAATTGAGAATAATAACTTCATGCAATGTTGTTTGTGTAATGTCAGTACATTCATAGACTATTTCCCTTTGCTGGAATTTAACATCAAGGTATGTAATTCCACTAAAGAAATGTGTAAGAATCACATGCAGTACAGTAAAAGCCTTAACAAAACTGTAAAACTCCACCTATGTGAGGTCATTATACCATATGACTGTGTTGCAATTTTTATGATATAAAAGGGCTGGGTGAAGTTTTTCCCACTGTAATTGTACTCATTATAGCACTAGTGGCTATCATTCATGCGTAACAGCATTAGGACACACTATACTTACAGTCAGTCAAGCTGTGTTTGGAACACGACTATGTGACAATAGAAGCTATATGATATTAGAAAAAATGAATATACCATGGGCAAGTGGTACTACAACTGTGAGATATTTGGGTCTCTGAAGTCATGTCATCATGTTATAGTTGCAAAGGATGTTGTCAAAGGAAAAAAACTTCAAAGACCAATACACGTAAGGTTCAGTTAAGGCACTTTAATTTACTTGCAGCAAGGAGACAAAAACATGCAAATACAAGGATTTGTCTAACTACTAACAGGAAGCATGTTCATTCTTATACTATTTTACAAGACATGGCCTTCTAAGCTGACGTAATCAAGCACAACTTTTAGCATTGTTCTACAGCAGATGTTACTTCAGATTTTCTGCTGACATGACTAGATTTGTGAGAAACTTTTCAGAAAAACAACCTGGCCTTGGTGACCATTAATCCATTTACAAGGATCTATTGTACAGTGTTACTTTTCAAGGTACTTTTCTAATTCAGATACAAGCAAATGCTGATTGCATTTCATATTTTCAAGCAGGCTTTGTACTAATTATCTGTAACTTCTACAGCTGTGTATTTTCTCATGGCACAGCGGAACTTCTTGTCTAAGTTTTATACAAGTAGTATTGTTCTATTCATTATTTTCCTAACTCAAGCAGAAAATCACCTGCTTCTCAGTAAATTTCCAAGGCACAAGCAAGATTTTAGCTATCAGTACAAGGTCAGAAAGCAACTGAAGTGTGTACAGATTTATGCAGTATGAAATAGAATAAATGTGTTACCTCTTCTCAAGCTTCTAAATGCACTAATCATATTGCTAATACACACATTAATACATATTTTTCTAACAGATATATATGCCTGTAATTTCTTCAAAAGACTTTTGCTATATGTGTCCTTCTCACACAACATTGCCTGCTGCCAGTTATAAATAAACACATACGATGCATATGCAGTCATCACTGTGACATGAGGATAAATAGAAATCATGCACAATGTGTGGATAATCATGGATTCAAACATATTGTTTGCTAAAGCAACAGCATACAGAACATTGTCTCATGTCCTCACTCCACAGGAAAAGCATTTGTGTTTCTCATGGGAAAGCCAAATTTCATCCCATGACATAATTTTCCAGTAAAGCATTTATGTATGAAAAAATTAGCTTATATTGCTGTATTAGGAATCCCCAGTCATACATGTAGACAGCAGATAGCTGGCTGACAGCATTGTTACCTACCTGCACATTCACAGACAGACATACTGACACAAGTGAGTCTAACTAACAGCTGAATTTGAACAGACTGCCTAAGATCACAAGGTACAGAACACTGCCTGAACTGCATGCACTACACGAGATGTTGTTTTATACTTGTGGCAGTCACATTTGAATGGATGATATCACTATTCTTTCATACACTGATGTTCTTCTAAAAATGCATAAAGGTGATTGAACTGCACAGTAACATTATACAGCTACATGCATTAGAAGTGCTGTCTACACAGCACCACAGACAAACACGCAAACACACACAGTAGTCAATCATTGCTGCATTCAAACCTCTTTCCTCTGTACCTACACAGTTGAGAGTGCAGTGTCAACAGCCAACACCACTTGATAACTCATGACCAATGTGATGTAGCTCATTTTTGACAACATGATGTAAGCATTGTGTTTCCAAAACTGGCGATTGCCTGTGAGTAAACACATTTATCAGGTAGTCCTCTGACATTGAAAATGTTATTCTTAAGTGGGAGTTTAAATAAGGGTTTCTGTCAAGGACAGAACTGTACATGACAGTACAGATAACAATGTTGTATTCAAACCCTCTACCTATCCAATTACATAATCTACAGAATACAGAATTAGCAGCAAGCACCACAGGAAAAGTTGGAGTTGCAAGGCCACATAGTGCAGTTTTGACATGATGATGGAGAGAAGATTTTTTTTGTAAAAGTGGGATAAGGGGATGGTGGAATAGCTACCCAGGTTAACTTTTTTCCCATGACTGGAACTTGATACATTGCATCTGTCCAGGAAATTATATGCACCTGATATTACAGCCACACACACATACACACACACACACACACAAGCACACACACACACACACACACACACACACACACACACACACACACACACACACACACACATATGTTCCCCACACAGAGACTTGAATCTCCTACCTATTTAGTTAGGCATTCTAGAGAACACAGTGATAGTTGCAAGCACCACTGGAGATGTGTCAGTTTTAAGGAAAAAAAATACACTTTTTACATTATGACCTAATCCATGTGTTGCAGAGAGGATTTTTTCTGTTAAAAGTGGGCCAAAGTGCAGGGGGAGCTGTGTCCAAAGTGAAACATATTATCCTCAGTGGAAGTGCACATGCAGATTACATTTGACATTGAAGTCTTACATACTTGTCACTAGTACCCAGCCCAAACACACAAACGTACCCCACAGGGAGAATTGAACCCTCTACCTATGTACTTACACAGTACTAGTCACAAGAGCCACAGAAGAAATCTGACTTTTAAGGGGAGAGAATGTACTTTTGGCATGATGACCTCAGTGTGTTGCAAAGAAGATATTTGTGATAAAAGTGGGATAAGATAAATGGAATGTGAAATATTTGCACATGTTAAACATGTCCCTTGATTGGAAGTCAATATATTACATCTGTTCAGGAAACTATTTACTCAATATTGTAGCTAGGCACACAAATTAACCATGAAGAGAACTTAACCTCTTTAGCAATAGCACATTTGACATTGAGGCATTGTTTACCTGTCACTTGCACACCCACCCTGAACACAGACAGACAGACACACAGACACACACACACACACACGCACACACACACACACACACACACACACACACACACACACACACACACACACACGTGCGCGCACAAGTTCCAAGGGTGAAAATTGAACTTCCTATCTATCTAGTTACACAATCTAGAGAACATAGTATGAATCATGAATGACACAAACAAGTCTGACTTTATCAATGTAAAAATGCACATTTGTAACTTAGTAAGACTTCACAGTTTAGATCATCTGTTACTGTGTACATGTTTTAGGACAACTGCATTTGGGTGGACAGGCCATCATAGCAGTAATGTGCTTGTCCCATGTAATGACATACTTCTCTACTAAGATTTATAGTCTGTCATTCACCTACATTGCATTATTGTGAAAGACATGCACCTGTTTCACAGTATGGGATGTCAATGACAATCAAAATTGTAAACCAATGATTTATCAACAAGAATTCCTGCCATTTCATTCCACAATGATTGCATAGAAATAGTAAACATTTATAGTGTTATTGTCACTTGTCACGTCTCAAATCAAGGATGAAGAGAGAGGAACGTTGGGGAAGGTGCTTAGGAATGAGAGGGTCATGTAATTAGAGTAAGTTAGATAGCTGGCTCAGACATACAGGGCATACAAGACAGACAGGGATGGTGATGGACACAAAGGTTTGGGGCCACCATGATTAGAGATAGATAGGGGAATGCAGAGGTCTATCCATGACCAACTTGTGAACAGAGAGAATCTAGTCCTCTCCCTCAGAACTGTTACCACTGTCTCCAGTGTCAGTTGCCTAGGTCAGTGCCAGATGTGGCATTATTTTGACAATAAAACACAGGACCTTTCCAACCTTGCTGAATCAGGTACCAAGGCTCCCCTCCATAGTGCCCTCCACTAGCCCATTTGGCTCCTGATAGATGACAAAATCACCACCTCTACTACTACCACTCCGAGAGGTTACTATTAAACCAGCAGTCAGGGCAGAGCTATCTGATACATGTGGAACAGGCAGAACAAGATTTGTGTAGGCAACACTGATATGTTGTGACCCAGATGTGCTGGGTGAATATGCTGCCTGTAGTGGTGCTGCCACCACCACCTGCTGAGGTATGGAGGACCAAACCCCAGTAGTCAGTCTGCCTCCCTGTGCTGATAGTCATTTTGTTTTCAGCAGCAAAGTATACACACACACACACACATATATATATATATATATATATATATATATATATATATATATATATATATAGATATATATAGATATATATATAGATATATAGAGCTAGGGGAAATGTGGAAAACAAAAACATAGAAAATTAGGTCAATGGCATGGCACATTGCTTAATTACTTCAATACATAAACCAATATGAGAAATACATAAATATACCTTGCCACATCCAGATATGGCTGGAGGGCATTAATATGCCATAAAATTATAATAGAATCATATTTCACTGTGCCATATCAGATGTCTGCTTTTTGCTAAAATGCCTGCATTAGCAAATATTCAATTGTTAATTTCATGCAGTATTGAAGTTAAAATGTCTTATAAATACCAAACTGTAAAAGAATTTAATTTATTGTTCTGAGCATTGCATCCACACACACAAATAATCTGATGTTCTCATTGACTAATGCAATAAATGAGAGCTACTGGAGCAGGCATGTGGCTTGATATTAAAGTAACGGTATGGCTGCTCAAGATGATATACAGTGATGGACTAAAAATACATCTGTGCCTTGCATTCAGACCTCATGATTTCTTACCCAGTGCCTCTCTGAGGTGAGTTAGACTCTTCTGATGCACCTCATGGTTTTCTGCTATCTGTGCTGCACTTGCACAGTAGAGAAAGGAAAAAAAACTATTTGAAAGCATGATGAATAACTGAGTTGGCTAGCTAACTAATGCCATATCACAGAAAGGTGATAGGTCAGTATACTTACACAACTGAGAGGTGTTTGCAGTGTTAAACTCATATTTCCATTGTCTCAGGAGGTGCCTCTTGTGCCTCTTTATATCACTGTAGTGGTGGTGACATTGCTCCCCAGTGTGTGGGATACCAGCTGCACTGGAGACAGCCTTATACTGAGACCCAGTGTATTCCTCCTTCAGTAGCCTCTGGAAGTAGTGCTTCACAAGAAGTGCCACAAAAATACTGGACTCATCAACACCCTATGTCTGTGCTGTAAATGCAGCACCATTCCTACAATCACCAGGTATGTCCACAGCAGTCATTCCAAAAAATATGTGCCTGAATTGGTACCCATTTCAGATCTCACATGTAACAGCTTTTATACAAAGATGCACAGCTTTGCCAGCTGCATTTGAAAAATTGAAAACACAAATATGGCTTGGCAGATGCACTGGCTCTGAGTTTACCAATAAGCACAGATGGTGTTAACAATGGCAGCGAGATTTGGCCATGTGTGATGTTTAAACTATTGAGACATGTTTCGGTGTTAAACCTTGATATGCATTATTTTGTTGATTATAATCATAGTTGTTTGGAAGATAAATGGTTTAACTTTTAAGATATTAGGCTGTTGGGATTTACACACTAGTAAGACTGAGTAGTACCACCTAGGAATTGAACCCATGAGGAAAAAAGGATAAAATGTTAAATGTGCTTATTAGCTGTCAGAGCCACAGGAGACATTAATTTGTAGCATGGTAATTAAAGGTATAAAAATTTAATTATGAATGGAAATATACTTCACAGAGGCCTGTATGTCTGTGACTTTATTTAGTCATAGGACTGCTTTTACATGTATAATACAGTTTTTTGTATTTGTAATTACATTACAGATGCATGCAGTTCCAACCTGAGTAATATATGAGAGGTTAGTTTACATACATACTTCACAAGACAGTCATAACCACCTACTTATGATATTTGATAACTCATAAGATTTATGAAACAAATATTGTGTACATCATATCTATGCATGTGCATTCTACATTAAATATCATTATTGTCATATTTAACATAATTTAAACACGGACCCCTGGATTCACAAATCCTCCGTGTAAGACTTAATAAGTCTTACTCGGAGGCTGCAGTTGAATGGTATGACGTCAGCGTGCCATGAATATTCATGAGGGCACACTGACTCAACCATAAGTCTTACATGGACCAGGTAGGAAAGCAGGGGGCGAGCAGTCTAAACAGCCACACCCCTGCAAGGTTTGTAAAAGGGAAATGAAAGTACACAAGAGCAAGTCCGCTCAAATGTCCTTGCACCCAACACCACACTCCCTGATATTGTAAACCCCCATCACAGTTATGAAAAGTAAAAAATTAATTTTATTTTTTTTAAATTCCCATAATAGCTGCCCGTATTTGCGTGTGTGTGCACGGGTGTGCCCATTGCTTAGCTGTAGTTAGCAATTCTGACATGGAAGAGTATAAGAAAGAATGTTTACGCAAATCACACCAAATAGCAATAGCATAATGGTAGAATGTTCGCACAAAGATGAGGCATTCACAGTTCAAGCTCCACCACTCCCCTTCTTATTTATATTTTAAATCAGTACATGGAATAATACCTGACACATATGATTAAAATATCAGTAAAAAGCAGTGAAATGGTCAGTGAACAAAATATTAAATTTTTAAAGGGTCCTGATACATAATTGCTTGCAGTTAAGCAGCGCTTTACCCAGCGCAGTAGAGTTGCCTATAGTTTAATAGCGCTTTACCCAGTGCAATAGAGTTGCCCAAAGTTTAAGAGCGCTGTACCCAGTGCAATAGAGGTGCCTATAGCAAAATAGCACTTTAACCAGTGCAATGTGTTTGCGCGGACATGCACGCCGCACCAACCAGAGCACCATAGGGTAACGTGGAGCAACGTAGAGCAAAGTTGCTTAAATGCAGCCACACCCCCTAGCCTGTCTGGACAGTATGAAAATAAAATGAATAACAAGGTTCGAACCCAGAACTCTGTGCATCATAATCAAAGCACAGAACCACTAAGCCATGACAACTTGGAAGAAACAGCCACTATTAAAATACATATACTTAGTAATGGTAGATTAACCATTAATAAGCAGGTCTGCAGTCAGCCGAGAATTTTCAAAAACGGCCAATCACAAAAAAGTGCGGGAAATGCGGCATATATAAGCCCCATAGGCGGGAATACTTGCCATAACTGATTGTAGCTCACAGCTGCAGTTAGAATAGCTGGTGCAGGAGAGGGTACACACTTCTGAGCGCAACATTGGGGCATCGAGGAGTCAAAATACATGGTTTGGCTCCTTGTCCACTGTCATGAGTCAAGACTCCCTCAGGGCCAGTTCCAAGGGATGGAGTACAAGGCAGAGGCTTGGAACTGGTTAGCTCATGACCTCACCAGTGTCACAGGCGTTCCTCGGACTGGTGAGCAGGTACGTCACCACCATGCAGACCTGAAGAGACGGAAGCTGGACCGCCTGAACCAAAGGATACAGGAGGCGAGTGGGATGCAGGATGCCTCACAACTGAGTAGGTAGCCATGGAATGCAGTATGTAGGAATTGATAATTGATTCTGTATAGGTATGTCTCAATATCCCTTAATTTACTTTACAGCTGCAGGTGACCGTGCTGCGAATCAGATAGGCTGCTAAGGCTGCACCACCAGGCAGGTTAGTGATTATTCTGCATGTATTGTTATATAAAATAGGGGATAGAGCATGAAATAAAGTGTTGTACTCCAATAATACAGCCATAAATGGCCTGAATAACTCCTCTGCATGTACTGTCAGATAAAAAAGTCAGAGAGCCAGAAAAAGAGTGTAGTAACCCATTAAGAAAAGTAACATATGTCCAGAATAATATCTCTGCATGTACTGTCATATAAAATAAGTGAGTGAGCCTGAAAAAGAGTGTTCTACCTTATTAATAAAGGTACAATTGTCTTGAATATTTCTTCCATATGCACCGTTATAACAAATAAAGGAGTGAGCTTGTGGAAAAGTGTGTAATGTCATTAATAAAGGTCTAAAACCCGGAGTGTGTCTGTGTCACAGTCTGAAATGTTGTTGTACCTTTGCATTATACAAATAGTACTGTTTTAAAAAGTGCTGGCAACCCAGAGTTGTGCAGTCCCATATAAAGTGGGTGATGAAAGTGCTAGTAGCTGTGAAGTATATATACAGTCCTCAACAGTCATTTACTGGCTGGCATGCATAAGTAAATCTGGCACATGAGTAGCATGTTAATTTGTTCCCCAGAAATGTGAGTGTGTGACAAGAAATGCAGGGTTCTGTACAAATAGAAGTGAAAATGTCATGTGAAAACATCCAGATATGTAGATAAAGAAATATAAATGCAATCAAGGAATATGTAGCAGTAACATCTGCATCTTGGACAGCTAGTATGTCAGATATAGGTCAGGCATATATTGAACTAGCCAAACTCATTACACAACCTAATGCATGGTGGCAAGTGTAATAATACATGTAGGGAATATACACCTGCAGTCACTAGGAATGTAGTGTAGACTAAAATAAATTATAAGATGTTAATTGAGGTTTTTCTACACCCTACTGAATGTGCATAAACCATGCAATTCCACACCTCAATGGGTATGTGTAATCTTAAATATTTGTTGGGACATATGTCCTATTGTTCTATAAATATTTGCATTCACGTTGATGCCCTGTTCAAACCCCACAATCATGGTGGCCTGTTGCTATCAAACATCCTTGCATGCTGTTGGAATATCCACTGTCATTCAATATATGCATGTGTTATGCTTGCTGTTCAACTGTCGGAACCTTGGTGTGTTGGGTTAATGGGAATATTACTGCATGCTGTTACAACTAATCTGGAATGCTGTTGTTTATGTTGTAATTAAACACACCTAATCACAGAACGTATGGGAAGGCCGGTCCCAGCGGACTCACCTGTCCCTCCTCAGCTGGCGAGTGCACCTGGCACCAGCAGGTCAGGTGCCCAGCACGGGCTCCCCTCCTCCATTGGTCCTGTGCCACCTTCGGGTGGAAGCGCTACAGGGGATGGGGCTCACCCCCCCGTGCAAGCATGGGTGGAGAAGGGCCACCTGTCACCCTTCGAAGGGTCCGTGCTGTGGTGCGTAGGGAGATCCAGCGTTCAGTCGCTGATCCCCTACACCAGCTCGAGGCGAGAGTGGCACATCTCATGGGTGAGCCTGCCCGTCCTACGCAGCCCCCAGCACAGCCACCATTGGGGCTGTGAAGGTGCAGTGGTGACTGCCCATGGGTGGGGATCTCAGTTCCACTGTTACCATCTGTATGCTCTTGGGCTTGCGATTTCCAAACATCCGTCCCCATCAATTGTGTTCACCCACCCCATGTGTCATACACTGCCCCTGTATGCATCTTGTCTGTCTTGTCTGTTTACCTCCCCAACCTACCTCCCTGAACATACCTACTTCCTCTACCTCACTTTCCACTCTCACCTGAAAAAAAAAAAAAAAGGGCAATCTGTACACACAAAAAAATTACGTCCCATACATAGCTGCCCATTTCGTACACACGTCCACTGGACATGTAAACTGATAATTATAATTGGCAATACAACATACTTTGTTGTCCTCACCCCTCTCCCAGGGGTGGAAGGTTTCAAATTTCACTCCAAATTTATTGCATATGCACAGCTGTTGCTGGTAAAGCAATGGGCAGCTATGGACCTTCCCTACACCCGTCCTGCACATCCCAAGCTTGTTTACCTACTGTCTTTTCCTCTTTGTGACCCCTTTTTCACCACTTTCCTATCTCCCATTTTCTTTTCTTTAAAAGAAATTAGTATGGGGGTTAGTGGGAGTAAGCACTTTTAAGAGGTAGTAAGTGGGTTTAAGCGAGTGTGCGCATGCGTGCGCTTAGCTAAGCATCGCTAAGCGTCGCTCAACCCGCACAAACCCGCTTACAACTGCTTAAAAGTGCCTTAGTCACTCTATGGAAGGGCCCTTGTTCTGTTCAGCAGCAAAAGAAAAGACCTTTGCCAGTCTCGAACCCCAGACCATTGACACAATAGACTGCATGAATTACCACTAAGCCACAACAGATATACAAATAAGCTGGTGCTGACATAAATATATCATGCATTACAATGAGGGAATGTAAATGGAAATTAGGAATGGTATAACACAAATCCTGTTCTGTGGGTCTTTACCAGCAGTTGTTGTGGAATTGCATGACATGACTGTGAAAAGAGAACCAGCCATCCAAGCAGGGAATAATGTTACAGTAGCACCTTACAAACACCACACAGTATCATACCAGGATAAATACTGGCAAAGTTGATCAGGGCAGAGGCCAAACACCCCAACTGTGACTGCTTTACAGGGATGTCCCTGATTTGTAAACAAATGTTAGCTGTGCCCCACTGAATCACTCTGGAAAGTACTAACTTCAGGCAGACAAGTATGGAATCACACATAATGAATAATCTCAATAGGTGAGAGTAGACACTGCTTGCACGTCAGAAAAGGTGTAGGTATACATGTGCTCTGATTCCCAAGAAAGTCTCAACTGCAATATGTCTGTAATATATTGCAGGTGTATCTAACGTATATGTACCTTTCATTGAGGCCGTTCAAATACATACCTGAGAGTATCTGAGGTCTGGCAGAGGCAGAAACACACAGGCATATCATCATTACTGCTGTTACACACTCTGCAAATAGCTTTGGAAGGAGTTCCACAAGTATGCCCTTATGTAGGAGTACAGCACAGAAATATCACAGGATGTAGCCATGTACTGCTAACAACCAACTGTGACAATGCCAATGTGCCAGTGTTGAAAAGACTGGTGTGGTGCACAGACAAAGTATAATAGGCTAAGCTCTAGCTACCATCTGGATATGTCCACAGGTGGGAGCTACGCAGACAGACTACTTGCCTTGATAGACTAACAGGTACACAGCAATCCTGTATGTTCAGCAAGATAAACCTCACATGATAATAAAAAATGCTCTTTGCAGTTCTGCACCCCTACCCAAAGGTACAACACACCTGTGTATTCAGGCAAAAACCCGGGTGTAGGTAGGCATACTCAGTACTGAAATATGTCCAGTTGTGTTGAGCAGCCTGTGCTAATTGCAACACTAACAAACCACAAACTGTTCAGAGGTGAGTAATGTAATGATTACAGTATAGCAGTTCACAAACACTGCATGTGCCACAGGAATACAGTGCACTAACCACATTTGTATGGCAGTTAAATGTCTAATTCAGAAAGAAAGTACATACTCCCATGTATCTTGTGTTAGCATTTGGAGGGGTGAGTACATGTTTACACTGAGACATGTGTACTGGAAGCAGCAACATTCAGGTTTGAGTACAACATGCATATCACTGGCTACAACCCTAGATTCAGATAAGAGACATATACCAACCTTCTGACTGACACAACGGTGTCCAGAGCAAACAAGCATGGGCCCCACCTTGGAAAGCTGAAAGGGCTATGCCTACCTAACCTAGCATTTTATAGCAGTGGGCTACAATCACAGTGAGTAATGCAATCAGCACACAGAAGGCTGCATGCAATTACTGAATGGTGGGCAGAAATTGGTGCAGAGGCTGTCACATGCACAAGTGCAGATACCTAGAAAAGCAGGCTGTACCTGCTGTCCACACATGCAATAATATCATTGCAGGTACAGGGAGATAGAGAGCGAGAGAGAGACACAGACAGAGACAAAGACAATGGAGAGAGAGAAACTGAGACAGAAACAGAAACAGAGGGAGAAAACCCAAAACAAACAACCAACTAAAAAAAAAAAAAAAAAAAAAAAAAAAAACTACAAAACTGTAACAGACGGAGCAGGAAAATACAAAGGTAAGGTATGTGTAACTCATATGTATGTGTTGGCATGTAATAGATGTTCCTGAAGAGTACTCTACACATTGCAAATCCTCCATGTGTGGCAGCAGTATGTATCTATCTGTATCTGCATATGTGCATAGGGCAAGGGACATACTGCAACTGTTAGTGAAGGGTGGACAGATATCTGTTGTTGAAGGTTGTTATGTGCATATATCTATGTAGGTCGTAGTGTGTGACATAGAAAACAGCATGCAGTGCTGATATATGTCATGTGCTGGTTAAATGCTGTGGGACTGATTTATCAGATCTGCTGTGTTACAGCCAGTGAGGCCTGCTAAAGCTACATGGGCCGAGAACACCCACATGCATTCTGCACAACACTGTGCAATATAATCACATAACTGTACATCCCACAACTGTGGCATAACTGATATCCCCACCATGAAAGGTGGACTGTACATGTGCCTATATGTACATCTATGTGTACAGCAAGGGATGTGTACATGTATGTGTGTGTGTATATATATATATATATATATATATATATATATATATATATATATATATATATATATATATATATATATATATATATATATAGAGAGAGAGAGAGAGAGAGATATGCAGCCATATGTACTGCAACAGGTGTGTGGTGACCAAGGCATGGACTGTAGACAAGTATTGATACTGCAGTGCCATTCCTCCTTTCCAAAACACTGTACCCATTAACTACCACATAGGTAGAGATCTACCCAACACCAAAGATATGATAAGGGAACATGGGACACAGGTGGACAGTAGCCACCTCTGTGATAAAGACAGTGCTACACTAGACCTGTAATCTGTCTGTGTGGTATGTGTCATGACAACAGGTGTGTCATCTAGAGAAATATAGGTCAGTGTTCCCCTCTACTCATCACAATGCCCTGCGTGGTATGTACCTCACATGACAACTACAGCAGGTGGAAAGGCCACAGACATACCTCACAGAGGGTAATACTGGCCGCAAACAGATGCCCTATGCAGACTGAGTCACAAAACCACATCTAGACTGTATTGCATACCATCCACACAGAGGTGACCTCTGCCGGACATACAGAGGTATGTTACACCCATAGCTGGGTGACAACCACCATGGCAACATATCACAATCCCTCCGGGATACACGCTCTAGGGCCCTAAACTTCGTCAGCTCACTGAACAGCACATGCTGGAGGGATAGGTTCCTATCTCAGAGATATGCCATACACTGGAATAGACCACCTAGCAATAACAAACAAGGCTCCTCATTAGCAGTTGTCATAAATACCCCTGATGATTGTTTGGGAGATTGGTAATACACCCCAGGAACCCCCTCTGTGGTTCTGGTTGGCAGGGGCAAGTGAAATCAAATTACATGTGTGTCAAAGGCCAGGGTAGCATATGGCTGGGCTGCTGTAGGCCCTAGGGCCAATAGCATATAACCTACCTATGACACTATGCACTCACACATGTACTCACTGCAATACCTGCTATGTGAGGTTGAATAAGTGTAACGCTGAATGTGTGCAAGGTCTGTAAAAGTATGATAGGTTAGTGTGAAGTTGTATCTGACATGGTAGTGTCTATCCTAGCTGTGACACCAGGGAAAGATGTGTATTGTACTGTTAAGCAGACATAGTAGTATGGCATATGATGTGACGTAGTTCCTTGTTGACAACCGTAGTGTCTCATTGTAGGCTAAAGCAATACATGTATGCTTAGTGAGTGGTACTACTGGTGAATTCAACTCCCATAGGAACTGTAGTACTACCTGAAGCTGTAGGCCTAAACAGCACAGTATGGTGTGTGTTCACATTGCTTGGAAACACTGTCTTGTGTGTTTCCTGTAGTCTGCACAGAGGACAAAGCTCAGGAATAAGAGTCTGTAAGTAGTGGCACACAGTACTGTATGGTATACAGGTAATGCTCATCTGTGTTGGCATACAGTGGTGCGTTGTATGCTTGTCTGATGTGTGTGTAATTATGCCTGTACCATGGCTGCAATCATATGTGTGTTACAGGGCATACGTGTGTATCCCTCAACATATATACTCTGCTACAGCAGTATGCCACCTATAGCAACAACTGTACACATATGTTAGGCAGGGCTATGGCATCAATGACTAGGGTGGTTGACTGGTACTGCTGTAACTGTACTTTACATTCATTGCAATGGATGACATCTCTGTTCGTGCATTGGTGTGATATATACCCCTGTGTCGAGGTTGTGCATTGTGTCACAAAAAGTGTGCCAGGTACTGTTGTATAGTGGTGTGATATATGGAGTATGCCAGGCACTGTTAGTCAGTTGTGGCCTGAGAACCAATAAGTGGTAGTGAACGTGTGTAACCCCTGACAGAGAAATGGATGGTATATATGTCAGTAAAGTGATATCTTTGGTTAAAGGCTTAAAGTGTGCCACAGGACACGCTCACACATATTGTTCTTATCTTTTTCAGCCAGATGGCTAACCAACGCAACCCATCATATACAGCAGTGGAGGAATATGAAATTGTCCAAAGCCTGGTGCAGCAGTACACTATGCTGTTTTCCCGAAGCAGCCAGCACCAGCAGGAGTGGACTGCACTGTGGCAGGATCTCGTTCGTCGGGTAAATGACATGCATAACTGGACATATGAGCAGGTACACCATCACTGCAGTGATTTAATTAGACATGTCCGGCGGCATGCATCTGATATCCAAAGACAACAGATTGCCACAGGTGATGGGGTAGCCATTCATCCCCCCCTCACCAGAGTGAATGAGCTGCTCCTAAGCGTGGTGGCTCCTGGACAACAGCAGCAACAACCTGTGACATGTGTTATCATGGAGGCCGGAGCCACCCAGCATGTTCACATGGAGCAAGCAGGTAACATGCCCTATCTGTAGACTACAGTTAACTGTATTGTTAGATTATGTCTACGTGAAATGTGTACTGTGTGTTTAGCAATTGTGCTGCCTAGTGTCATGCAATACTGATATTTGGAATATTATCTCTACACCTGTGACTGTTGACTGTTGTTCCACTGTAGTTTAGCATACCCACTGTAGCAATGCCACAGTTGTGGCCACTGACAAACTCTCTCATATTCTCGTAGGTCCCTCTGGTGTGACAACAGGGCAGACGATCCATGCTGGTGAGTGTGGTATAATTGCAATGTTTGTAATGAAATGTGCATGTTATAGGTGAGGTGTAGGCCATGTACACGTAACACACCTATGCATAATGCATGCCGTGCATGTTTGCTGTAAGACGTTGCACAGCTCAGTAATGTCAGTAGCTGCCTCAATGACATGCAATACACAGAGCATCAGACACAGTTGTGGCAACACCGTACTGCACATTGGATAGGCATAGTTGCTACAGCTGTACACAACATAACATGTTTATCATACGCAGTACACAAAAACATGCTACATATGGCATTACCACACACCCACTGTTAGGTCATACTTCAGTATCCCACATGTCATCCACACACACATGATGTACCTCAGGGGTAGAGGCCTATCATGGGGCTGTGCAACCCTCTTCAACACATAACACAGTCGTGTTAGGCAAAGCTCCCTATTGGGCACCTCACACACCCATGTACAAAGTGGCTGTGTAATTGTGAATGTAGCCACGGCACTGCAGTTCAGGTACAGCATGCTAGGCGGTGGTCTGTCACACATTAGTAGCCATGAGTAACCACAAGATGCATGATGATGATGGCACATGGTACTACACCCCATCCAGTTACAGTGACCACAGTACTACACATAACAGTCATTGCTTTGCACCTCAATGTTGTGTGTGTGCAAACATATGCACCTATACACAGTATGCATAGCATGTTGCGTGTGTGCTTACATATGCCAGTATACACAATATGCACAGCAGTCGCCATCTGTACAAAGTGTCACATATATGTCCTGGAATGCTATTGGGTGTATAGGTCACATGACACACATTGGGTATGTGTGGTGTTTAATGTTGCAACCATAACCACTGTACAAGTGCCATGTTGAGCATTGGGATTCCTTCACATCTACAGACACCACTCATCCTGTGTGTGTACATAGCATGCATGTGCTACACCTGTGCCCACTATTATCTGCTATGGACAGAGACACTGTAATCACACATGGCAATCTATGTGCCACACAGATAACACATGCAGCCATAGTATGTATACCTGTGGGTGATGGTGCACAGGACATTGCAGAGCTGATAATACATGCACAGCAATGTTGTGTCTATGTACACATTGTGTTCCAGGGTGTAGCCAATCAATGAACAACTACACACATGCATCAAAGCCATGTATAATGTCATTAAATAGGGCCATCTACACTTGCACTGCATGGTCTTGAGTAACACATATTCTGCACGCCGACACGTGTGAGGTGACTGTTTGCCTTGTGATACTGGCACCCACCTTCACCCATTATTGAGTATGTGTTGGATTGCTGGTGTGTGTGTGTGTGTGTGTGTGTGTGTGTGTGTGTGTGTGTGTGTGTGTGTGTGTGTGTGTGTGTGTGTGTGTGTGTGTGTGTGTGTGTGTGTGTGTGTGTGTGCTGTAGTGAGGAGTGTATTTGTGTGCATGTGTGCATGTGTTCATGTGTTCATGTGTGCATGTGTGCATGTGTTCATGTGTTCATGCGTGCATGTGTTCATGTGTTCGTGTGTGCATGTGCTCATGTGTTCATGTGAGCATGCATGCATGTGTGCATGTGTTCATGTGTTCATATGTGCATGTGTGCTAACATCATGTACAGATTGTAAAGTGTGTTTCCACTCTTCCTCTCACAGGTGCTGAGTTTGGGGTGGCTGAAAGCAGTAGGGAACCTGAAGTCACTGCCACTAATAGTGGAGATGATGAGACATGGATTTTGGCACAGGAAGGTTTGACAGGGTCTGTCGTTGGTCCACCAATCGACAGTACACAGTGTTCAACCCCATCTATGCACACACTCATACTGCCGATACATTTCTCATCATCAATGGCCTTAGCCGAGGGACAGCATACAGTTGGCATTGACCAGGAGAGTGTGGTACCCATGGCACTTGAATCCCCTCACAGCAGCCATAGCCAGATTCCTGGAATGGTACCACATAGGCAGATGTCCAGAGGTTCTTGGGGGAGCACCACTGGTCGTATTGCCCCTGGCAGACATGCCCCCAGAGGTATTACAACCTCCAGTATGTAAAGGGCTGTAATGCAGGCACAGGCACGTATGGAACGGTACACCAGACAGGGACTAAGGGTGCAGAGGGCCCATTACAGCGCTATCAATGACAGCATCCATGACCTTGCCGGTGCCATCCAGAATTTCACCGAGGTCATTGATAGACATTGGGGGGAGACAATAGATGCCCTCCACTATGTGTCCTCCATGAGCCAGGACCATGTGGGATGGGTGAGATGTCGACACAGATGCATGCCAGCAACAGCAACATCTGGCAGTCGACGCGGATGGCACACAGATCACAGCCGCTCCCGTAGTGGCAGTACCAGCCCCAGTAATGCTAGGGCTGGCCTGACTCTTGACTGTCCTAGTAGACTGCGTGCACGTGGCTCTGGCCAGTCCCAGCAGGGACATGGGTCCAGTCATCATACCTCTGCCTCTGATGATAGTACCCAGTCAGGGTTGGTACACGATACTGCCCGTAGCACACCTGCCAGGCACAGGTACTGTGTCCGTGCCCAGAGACAGTGATCTGTACAGCCTAGCAAGTACAGTCTGTGGCTGTCCCACAACCTCCCGTATATGTCAGCCACATGGTGGAGCTGTGTGCATGCAGACACGAACACATTAACCAAACAAGTAGGGCTCACACATACACACATATTATATCAACATTGGCTTATCCTGTACTGCTGTCCCTCACACACACACACACACACACACACACACACACACACACACACACACACACACACACAGACATGTCGATTGGATGGGTCAATGTCGGGCTCTGGCAAACCAACAACACACCCTGTGCATATGATGACACCTGTGCCACCTCCTGTCATCTGTAACATTGATGCAGGAACAGGCTAACATGGTTCTGATGCACAGGGTGACAATATTAGCAAGTTGTCAACAGGAAAGTGTAATGATATCCTTGTAGGTATATCTGAGCAGGCATTATGCATCACAGCTCTGATTGTCAATGAAGCATTGTTTACACCAGTGTTAGGTCTAAGTATGTATTGTCCACCCATGTGCCACTTGGCTGAAGTGTACATTGTTGCCAGCATGTGTTAGTGAGTGAACAGTATGTGTGTGGTGTGTGCATTACAGATTAGCAGGTGTACATCTGTGAACATGGTGGGTGCGCACTGTCTGCATGTGCGTGCATAGTGGACACATGGGACGTGTGACATACCCTGTTGTACACATTGTTAACATCTCATAGTATCTTTCAATGGCAGTATGCATTCTACTACAGATATGTACTAACATGGTTACACATGTGTGTATGACATGGGTTGACAGTATGCTGTGGGTGATACTGTTGATACCTGTCAATGATTTGCAGTCTGGTAGTATACACAACTTCAACAGCATGACTATAACCAATCATTAGATGATGTCCTGACAAATGACACACAGTTGTAGGGAACTCAGTAACAGTTGGATCCTTCTGGTACTACACTATAACAGTGACCAGTAGTATTGACTGCCACCTGTACCTGGGACCACACCTGTTTGGCATATAGCCCTCTTAGGTACATGCAAACACACTAGGGATATGTCCATCCACATCTGGAAATGCATGCATTGGCCTACAATGCATTCCCTGGATGGGAAGCATATCCTACACAAGGGTATCATACAGACAGATACCTGTTGTCCAATACATGCTGTATAGCTGTAAGCCGACTATGGCATAGTCATCCACATTTACTATACATACTATCCCGACAGTACCACATAGTTGGTAGCCCTCAACATGTATGTTGGGTAACAATGTGTACATACAGCCACATGTTATGTCATCTGTCCCTTGGTATCCACATATCCATAGGTATTGTGGAGTCCCTCAGTGTGTCACATAAGACATTAGGGGCCTGAGTGCATATCCACAGGGCGGTTGTACACCTATAATGACTGTCCATTATTGCCAGTCATTGTTGTATATGAACATGTCTGACATATACCCCAGGCATGTACCCTCACTCACAGTACTCTATAGTAACTGTCATGGGTGTGTGTGGCACAGATGACCTTGGACACAGATCACTACAGTGGCCATGCTTGTCACATACATACATATGTGACCTACGATCTGAGAAGCAGTGGCACAATCTGTCAAAGGAAACAAATGTATCCATGTTGTATGCAGGCTTCACACCTATGTACTGATTGAGGTCACATGTACACATATTTATTTGCCACGCAGATACCCGGTGTGCAATGCACATACTGTTTTAATCATGATATGTCATACCATAATAAAAGCAAAAGCAGAACCCACACTGCATTGAGCAACTGTGTCAGACACACGCATTCAACAATTGCAGTATTCAAACCCCTACCTAACTATGTTATGAGACCAGAGACATATGTATTAACACGGCTTGCTATATGCTTTGGTGGGTATTTTCTTTTCTCCTGCTATATTTGTAGGATGCTGACATCATCAGACTTTCCAAAGAGGAATGTACCTCTTTTAATTTGTTTTCCCAGTCCCCAAAAAGAGAGCTCCTCTCAAAGGAAATCACACACATACAAACATCCCCCCCTCACACTGTCAGCAATTGCAGGATTCAAACCCCTACCTAAGTATGTTACGATGCTAGGAACATATGCATTAACATGGCATGCTACATACTTTGCTGAGTGTTTTTTTTTCTCCTGCTATATTTGTAGGATGCTGACATCATCAGACTTTCCAAAGAGGAATGTACCGCTTTTAATTTGTTTTCCCAGTCTCCAAAAAGGCACTTCTTTTAAAGGAAATCACACACATACCCCCCACACACACAAACTGTCAGCATTTGCAAGATTCAAACCCCTAACTGATTAGATTATGATACTAGAAACAAACACATTAATACAGTGTGCTATATGCGCTATTGGGTGGTTTCTATTCTCCTGCTATATTTGTAGGATGCTGACATCATCAGACTTTCCAAAGAGGAATGTACCTCTTTTAATTTGTTTTCCCAGTCTCCAAAAAGGGCACTCTCCTCAAAGGAAATCACACACATCCCCACTGTCAGCGCTTGCAGAATTCAAACCTCTACCTAACTAGGTTATGATACTAGAGACATATGCATTAACAAAGCACGCTATATGCTTTATTGGGTGGTTTTTGTTCTCTTGCTATATTTGTAGGATGCTGACATCATCAGACTGGACATGGTAATGTGTGTACACTTTGTTTTATGCAATCCCAGGAATGAGCCATGTGGGTTGGCAGGTGTCAACAGCTTGAACAGGACCCCATAATCCTTACCTTGTGTGATCTATCTGTGGACACATTGACATTCCTTCAAATGTCAACACATATTTATGCACAGATTGTTGGCTTTGTGGATATGACATGTGTCAGGGGTGTTGATAAAGGGCTATTCAAAGTCTATGTGGGACATGTGTAGCTCTGTTCAGTGATGTATGTCCTGGGTGTCTACCTTGCAAACAGTCTAGCATGTTTGGGAACCATGATCTGCACATGAACATACCACAGTCGGTAGGGTTGTGTGTTTGTCAGCTTCCAATAGCTCTGTGTATGACTTCAGCCATGATGGACTCCATGGCCTTGCAGATCAGACTTCATAGGCTTACTGGACTATACTTCCCATGGTGTTTTGTGCACCTACACTTGTGGGGAGTGCCATATGTTGCTGTAACACATTTAACAGTTCCAGATCCTGTGGAGAGGGTGAGGCTCAACAAACTGTTCAGGTGCAGGGTCTGTTTGTTCTGTAGTTCATGCATGACACATATTGGGAAACAATGTAATCCAATTGCTGCCATGCTTTTGGCTTTGGGGGGAGCTGTTCAGCCATCCTACATGTGATATCCCCTGGTATGATGACTGGGACTATGGTCAGTGGGAGGTGGGTATGTTTATATGGGCCTGTCTGACAGGATGTCGGCATTGTCAGTCAGGTACAGTTGGCCCTGACTCAGGACATATATGAGTGTACATTGCTATTTATGACATAGCTGAAGGAGGTGTCATGATTTGGTCTGGAATCCTTCTCAGCTACTCCTTACAAAACACAAACAAACCTGAGCACTAATCCCTGTTATACTCTTTTACACACTTAACACCCTACTGATCCTTTGCGATCAGGCTACGCAGTATGTCATCATAATATCCTGGCATGTCCAGGGGTCGGTTACGTGTGTACTCTCCAGTCCAGCTAGTGAATATTGTGGTTTTGACACAATGTCACATCTGCCTCATGTACACAGACAACCCTCTCCTCCTCCCAACAAACACAGATATATGTGAGAGATGCAACAATATTGACATACAGGAGGCTGAGCTCTCTCGACCCATGACTGGCATAGTCTATCAGGTGGTGAAGGTAACCACACACACCACATATCAGTCTCACATAAACTTATAGCGACAGCAATCAAACCACATTATCACACATAAACATACTTGGAGGCTCTACATAAACTCTGTCTAAGCAGCAGAGACCTCCAAAGCAGACACACAAACAACTGCTACCCCACTACAATACCGACATATCACATAGTTCACAATATCAGTGTGCCACACAGTCACTGCCCTTCGGGCTAAACAACACACCTAATACATTTGTAATAGGTGACACTTATTGTCAGACACACTGACGTCCCACTCACCAAGCCAAACAAGGGAATAGTCACTTTGAGCTGTCTCTCGGGTGGCAGGATCCACAACATAACACATGCACTCAGGTCACTCCACAGCAAGTGCAGGACTGGCTCCAGCATTGTCCATGCTGGTGCGTACACCCTCAGACGTCCCTCCGTGGACCACATGACATGATACATAGAGGAACTCTCTGATCATGTAGCCCAGGCCAGTATGACCCTGACCTTGCCTAGCATCTTACACTGACCAAGTATGATGTCACAGTATACCAACAAACTGATCATGTTTAACAGTTGGCTAACATATTGGTGTCATTCACAGGGGATACAGTGTCTGTCAGCCTGGGGTGACATGCTCGACATGCCACGTAGCTTCCCTATGGACAGCTTGCACCTGTCACCCTTGGACTTTTGATTACTGGCTAAGGCAGTTGCTACCACCATACTGCCTTTTTTAAGCGTGGTTCAAAAGACAAACCCACCTCCATAGACATTACAGAGTACATGACACTGAGGGTAATGCTGCTCAACACCAGATGTGTTACCCTCAAATTGCGACCACTCAGGAATCTCCTCAGTATGGACAACAGTGATATCTGTGCACTAACAGACACCTGGTTCAGGCTCCCAAATGCACACCAGCACTACCAGGTTATATTTCGTACCATGCTTTCTGACCATAAAACTCAGAATGGCCAACACAAATAGGGGGAGTATCCATATACATCACAGATACACATACCTCCGGGTTGGTAGCACTGCACAAAGCATCACAGACCATACATATGCACCTAACATTGTGCATATCTGCCTTTTGGTTTGTTGCCTGCTACAGACCACCCTCCCAAACTCATGAACCACACTCGGCTTTCCTGGGAACACTGGACAATATGAAGGTCTCCCCAAACATCATTATATTGGGTGACTTCAAATACCCACACATTGACTGGGGATAGTAGTCAGGCCCCAACACTCTCACCCAACAGTTGCTACTATTTGTACAGTCATATGCTATGGCACAACTGGTCACCATACCCACAAGAGGGGACAACATATTGGACATGATCATCACCAACATGGGGACTCTATGTTCCACACCTGAGATATACCCCTCATTGGTAAGGTCAGAACATAAATTTATCTCACTGGGCATCCATATCCCGTCCACTCACCCATCCTGGGTAATCTTGGTGAACTTCTCAAAAGCAAACGTCACACTTCTCCAAGCCAAGATGTTATCCTTCAGAGACCCTGGGACAGTGGTAAGTATGGCTCTGACTGCTAAATCCTTTACATACACATTCTATGGACACCTAGTGGACTGCATGGATCGTGCTATCCCAAATAACAACTGGACTCACTCCTCCAGTGGCAGGGGACCTGTCTGGTAGACCCCGGCCATTAATAAGCTATACAACGAAAGGAGGATGCCACTACATGATAGAGCACAATCCCAGACAGGGAAGGCATCTGTGATCTGTACTACCAGACAGCTACAATCACTCATGTATTTATGCCAGGCCCGCTTCTAACGGACAATTGCACCAGACACGTAGGACACTCACAAGGCCTTCTTCAGTTAATTCAGGTACCTGGGTGGACACTCACGGATATGCTGTGAGTTACAGCATACTGACTAAACATACCCTGAACCCACAGACATTGCCAACATCCTGGCAAACAGGTTCAGTGCAGATGTCTCCCCCCATCCCCCCTAAGGAGCTACTGTCCATCCCAACAGAGTGTAACCTCCCTGACATCACAAATAAACAGGTGAGTGTTGTCCTCCCCACAGCGGACAACACAGCATCAATGGGACCAGACAGTGTCCCGGCCTGGGTCTTACACGGGCTTCATGACAGACGTAACCCTCATATTACGTCACTGTTCAATATCAGAGTTACTGCAGGATATGTACCCATGGAATGGCATACAGTGATAGTGGTCCTGCTCCACAGAGTTGCTGCCACAATGGACCACAGACAATATCGGCCTATAAGGCTAACTAGTCTGTTCTGCAAAGCTATGGAGCGTATTGTAATGGGCCTCATGCACATAGACATCGGGAACCTACAGACACTGGGTCCTACACATTTCAGCATTGTTGTGGGCAGATCTTGCCTCCTGGACCTGTTCATATTCTTTAAACAGTTACCAGGTCCATCGGTATAGGGACGGTTGTCCACACAGCCTGCCTGGACCTTGCACAACCCTTCAACACAATATCCCACTAAGCCATTATGCATAGGCTCACTGGCGTCGATATCAACACATATCTCACATGATAGATTGCTACCTGGATCAGGGATAGCACCCACATGCTCAGTATTGCAGGTGCCATGTCTGACTATAAACCAGTTACACATGGCATCACACAAGGCTCAGTCCTGGGACCTCTCTTGTTCAGTATATATTTGTGTGACATACGGCTAACACAGGAGGAATATGGCTGACCATGTTCGCAGATGACTGCATACTGGGTGCCATAATCAACTCTCCAGCTGGCACATGCATACTCAAACGGGGTCTCACAGAGATATGATGACTGGTGTCTGAGCCATGGACTACAGCTAAATGCCATTAGTTGCATAGTCATCCCCTTTCGGAATAACAACATGCCCACACATTACCACATAGGTAGTAATCCATTACATATGGTAGTAGTTGTTAGGGGTTTGGGGACACAACTTGTTTGTACTCTCACCTTTGGCAATCATGTTGCCAAAGTGGTTAGACAGAACTTCTATATAGCCCACCTTATCCCATATGGTTTTAAATGTTGATCAAATTAGGTCATTGTGCCCCTATACTCATCATGACCATGCTTGGTTACAATGCCACATTTGGGATGTACGTTACCCAACACCTGCAGCAACTGTAATGGCCACAAATGTTCCACAACAAGCGGATGTAGGGACTCACATGGATGCTCTGCACAGTTCTGATACAGTAACTCCAGCTCTACTCAGTCGCTTACCACCTACATGGATGTGTTGTGTGCCTGTAGTTTAAGGAAATATCCGACCCGGATTTAATGGACATGCTCCACCTCAGGATATCTGACTCCTTTGGAGCTACACACTCCAGGGACATATACCTCAGCACAGATGTTAATAGGACATGCTGGAGGGACAGATTCTTATCCCAGAGGCTCCACTCACTCCGGATTATAATCCCGGTTTTGCATGGGCAGAGCCACCCACTGACCACCTACCCTGACATCTTGACAAGTGGATGGGTGATCATATGTTTACCAATGGGATATCTTTTGGGTCCCCGCTAGACAGAGACACAATACACTAAATGTAAATGGGCTATCTTGTGTGACTTACTATTCACAGGCACAGTGTTCTACTTTGACAGGGTTGCGAAAGCCAAACACACTCTGGCTAGGCTTGTACATGCCCTAGGGTGGATAGGCTAGTATCGACCTCTGAACCTACGCTAATGTTCAGGATGCACAATGTCTCTTGCTGATACTGTTTGCAGGTTTTATCGTCTTTGCTTTCCCACTTTCTATGAACAACTTAGGTATCTGCAGAACATATTTGATTATGACAGGGTTCCACTATGTTATATATGTGTCTGTTGTCCTATAACTGTGTGCACAGGGCAGATTGCTGGATAGTGAGAGGTTCCTGGGTTAACACATGCAACTGCCTGATATGTGTGGCCCACTGCTGTACTCCGACATGGCCTAAGTGTGTGAGCATGCCCAGTTCAGACTGTCAGTGTTCTGCTGCCTGACATTTGTCTCATTTATTCAAGTGTGTGAGCATGCCCAGTGTGACCTTTCAGTATGTTGCTGTCTGAGGTCCACTACATCTGTTGATGTATGTGTACTTGTCCAATATTAACATTTCTACTGTGTGTGTTGAAAGTCAGGTTCTATTCTTACTGCGGGACTCACCTTTGTGTCATAACTCAACAGGGATTATGCTGTGCCTGCAGGGTTTCCATGGAATACTTAGCATAGACTTATCAACATTTCTTCATACAGATTGCCCATGGCAGTACTGTCATGGCTTAGTGGTTCAGTACTATGACTGTAATGCACAGTATCCTGGGTTCAAGGCCCATCACTGCTTTGTATTTTCATACTGAGCAGACCAGACTGCTTAGGGCCGGTAGAGCAAATATGAGCATGTTGCCTTTTATTCAGCTATGCCCTACTTAGGTTCATAGATTCATAGGTTCATACTAGGCTATCTGCCCTAAGGCATTTACAAGCCTAGCCAGAGTGTGTTTGGCTTTTGCCACCCTCTGAACTGATTTTACTGTGCCCTTTTTAAGGTTAGTTTACTGTGCCTCTGTCTAGTAATAACACCAACGTAATCCCCGTGGTAAACCTACGATCTCCCATCCACTCGTCAAGATTCCTCTTGAAGAGAGTCAGTGAGGGGCTCTGCCTAACATGGACTGGGATTCTATTCCAGAGCGAAGGGAGCCTCTGGTTTAGGAATCTGTCCCTCCAGCATGTCCAATTTATTTCTGTGCTCAGGTTTAAGTCCCTCGAGCACGTAGCTATACAGGATTTGGATTTTCTGAGGTGGAGCATGCTCATAAATTCCAGGTTGGACATGGCTTTATACGTCAGGCATAGATCGCCTCTAAGTAGGCGGTATGCAACTGAGTAGAGCTGTAGATTCTTTAACCAAGCAGCATATGGCATCTGTTTGAGTCCCATGATCCTCTTTGTGAGGTACTTTTGGGGTCTTTCTAGTTGCTGCAGGTGTCAGGTAAGGTACATCCCAAATGGGGCATTGTATTCAATTATGGGCCTGATGAGGGATGAATAAAGGGGCACAATGACCTCCCTCGATGTAGATGTGAATCCTTTCATGATAAGGTGGGCTATATAGAAGTTCTTTCTAACCACTTTGGCAATGTTGTTGTCAAAGGGGAAATTACTGTCAACTTGGGTCCCCAGGTCCCTAATTACATCTTCCATACTTAATGGATTCCCGCCTATGTGGTAATTTGTGTGCAGTTTGTTTTTGACAAAGTGTATGACTATATACTTTTTAGCGTTTAGCTTTAGGTCATGGCTCTGGCACCTGTTATTCGTCTCTATGAGACCCTTTTGGAGGATGCTTGTGTCAGCTGGAGAGTCAATTATGGCACCCAGTTTGCAGTCATCTGCAAACCTGGCCAGCCACAGCCCTCCCGTGTTAGCCTGTACCTCCGAAAAATATATGCCAAACACAAGAGGTCCCAGGACTGAGCCTTGTGGAATGCCGCTTGTAACTGGTTTAGAGTCTGACATGGCTCCAGCAATTCTGACTAAATGGGTTCTGTCCTTGAGCCAGTTTGCAACCCATCTTATGACATAGGGGTTTATATTTAAGCTGGAGAGCTTATCTATGATGCCCGAGTGAGGTATTGTGTCGAAGGCTTTTGCGAGGTCCAGGTAGGCTGTGTGGACTACCTTCCCCTCATCAATGGCTTTGGTGACTGTTTCAAAGAAATCAACCAGGTTTAAGAGGCAAGATCTGCCCTTAACAAAGCCAAATTGGGTACGGTCCAGTGTCTGTAGGTCCCCAATGTCTTTGTTTATGAGATCCATGATGATCCTCTCCATAGCTTTGCAGACCGGGCTAGTCAGGCTTATGGGGCGATAGTTTCCAGCGTCTGTACAGGCACCACCTTTGTGGAGTGGGACCACTGTTGCTGTACGCCATTCTTTGGGTACATATCCTGTAGTAAGGCTGAGATTGAACAGCAGCTTTATGTGGGGGTTTAGCACTTCCTGGAGTCCATGTAGAACACAGCCCAGGACACCATCTGGTCCCATTGATGCTGTGTTTTTTGCTTTGGAGAGTGCGGCTCTCACCTGAGCATCTGAGATGTCAGGGAGGCAGCACTCTGCTGGGATAGATATTTGCTCTTTAGGGGAGGAAGGGGGGAGAAGTTTGCACTGAACCTGTCTGCCAGGATGTTGGCAATGTCTGTGGGTTCAGTGTATTTATTGTCATTTTGGACCAACTCTGAGCATATCTGGGAGTTGCCACCCAGGTTCCTAACATAACTAAAGAAGGCCGTGTGATTATCTTTAGTGTCCTGTGCAATATTTCTCTCGAAGCTGGCCTTGGATGATTTTATGAGGGATCATACTTTTTTGCTAGTACTGATCAGAGATCCGTTCCCTTTTAGGGATTTTGCTCTATCATGTAGTAGCATCCTCCTTCTGTTGTACAGCTTATTTATGGCTGGGGTCCACCAGGCAGGACACCTGCCTTTGGATGATTAGGTCTTGGTTTTGTTTGGGATAGCATGATCCATGCATTCCTGAGGTTGTCCATAGAATGCATTTATAAAGGATTCTGCAGTTTGAGCTGTACTTTCCACTGGCCCAGGGGCCTTGAAGGATTCCACCTTGGTTTTGAGAAGTGACATTAGTTTTTGAGAAGTTTTTCACTGTGGTTTTCTGGGCTGTGGGTGGGATCGGGATGTGGATATCCAGTGGAATTGATTTATGGTCCGATCTTACCAATGAGGGGAATGCCTCTGGTATGGAGCATAGAATCCCCATGTTGGTGAAGACCAGGTCCAGTATGTTATCCCCTTTTGTGGGGGTGGTGACTAGTTGTTCCATAGCATTTGAATCTATAAATTCTAGGAACCTTTGGGCTAGGGTGTTGGGCCTTGAGTACTGCTGCTAGTCAATGTTTGGGTAGTTGAAGTCACCAATGGTGTTTGGAGAGACCTTCATATACTTAGACCCAGCTTGTCCAACATTGCTCAGTATTAACCAACATAGCTGGACGTTGGCAAATATTACTCAACATTGACCACAGTTGTGCTAGTTGGTGTGTGCGATTTTCTTTACATATACTACATGGTGGTAAATGCTGTTTAGCACTGCTTTATATTGCTTAACACATGTCAGTCATGCCTCAGGTGGTGCTGCAGGGCTGGCTATGTCAGATGCACATACTACACTCCCTATACATGTTTGGAAGCAGGTGGTGTCAACTTAGGCATCCCTTTTACTATATGTGCGAGTCAGAGAGAGGTATAATTTCCAGGGTTCCTACTGAGCCAGTGTATGTGCTATATGTTGCCTCTTTGCCAAGGCCAAAGCATACTGGGCACACCTCCTTCTGCCTACTGGGGCAGGCTCAGGTTGTTCCTCTGAGTCACGCTCTGCCTGTGATGCCCTTGGCAATGGTGGGGGGCTGTTTGGCCCAGGCCTTTGTTGGTCCTGCTGCAGCTGTTTTTGCAGGATCATATTATGTAGCATAGCACATACCATGACAATTTGGGTACATGTAGTTGGTGAGTACTGCAAGGCTCCACCAGATGTGTCCAGGCACTGGAACCATGACTTGAGCAGCCCAAACACACGCACGATTATATTTCCTGTTTGTGCATGTGCCTCATTATGGCATTCCTGTTCAGGTGTGTGTGTGCGTTTCTGATGGGTGTCATCAGCCACGGCTCCAGTGCATAGCCAGCATCCCCCACTAGGTGACCATATGGGATGTCTCCATTGGCAAATGTTTGGTACCGCTGCATCAGATGCCAGATATGGGAATCTTGGTAGCTTCCAAGGCAGCCAGCGCACACATTCAGTATTATGCCCTGGGCATCACACATGACCTGGCAGTTGATGGAGGGGAAGCCCTTGCGTTTGAAGTAGACCCTACCCCGCTCAACAGCTGGTGCTTTGATGCATATGTGCGTGCAGTCTATTGCACCCACTACCTCAGGGTATTCTGCTATTTGCTGGAAGAGACGCATATTGCTGGCCAATTCCTCACAGGAATTGGGGAAATATACATGATCACCGACATGTGCTGACATGGCATCCAGGAACTGGTGCAGTACCCTGGATGCTGATGCCTGTGATATCCCCATCATATCACCAGTTGGTCTCTGGAAGGTACCTGTTGCTAGTAGTCATAGGCCAACACATACCTTGGTTTCCACTGGGATGAGTTCCCCTCTGTTGGTTCTGTGTGTGAGGCGTGGCCTGCACAGCTCAACAATTTGCTGCAAGAGGTCTCTGTCCACTCTATTGCGCTCCACTATCTCCAGCTCATGTAGCCCCTGGTAGGTTACCCTGGGCCTGTACACTCTTCTCCGTCTCCTCACTGTGGGTTGTCCAGCAGCATTTGCATTATCACCACCCTCAGCATGTTGCATATGTTGCCTTATAACAGCAATGGCAGTCCCTAACATTTCTTTGTCTCAGTGAAGCTTTTTCAGTTTTAACTTTTATTAGCTTAATGCAGTGTTGCAGTGTCTCTTGAGAGAAACATAATGGACTGTTGTTTGTAGAGTTTTAAGTGCTGGGATGGGCTGAGCTAGTGTACTGCCTGTGTAATTGCCTGATTCTGATTGTTTTCACCTGCTAGCTCTGCTAGTACTCCCTGGTAACTTCCTACTATTTGGTGTGCTTCCTTTTTCCTTTCTGTTTCCTCAGGGGGGAGAGCTACGCACACAAGCGCAAACACACGCACAGCAGCTCACATGCACGCACACATGCTTACACGGACTAAAACTTGCTTGTTCTTGTTAAAATGCACGCACACCAGCGCAAACGTGCTTACAACTGTTTACACAGCCTTACATATGCTTACTCCGGCTTACATGCGCGCACACACGTTAACACACATGCACACTGTCTTACTCAGGTTCACTGGTGCGCACACGCGCGCATGCACGCTCAGCAAGAAACTTTGGTGTTATCCACGGCATACACCTTCAATTTCTTTACTTTACCTAGCCTACCTGTTGACACACCTCTTTCAATGATATGTAAATGTCACCTGACACATGCCACTCAGCTCCAATGAGCTTCACTTCTTTCATACATGCCCCCCTCGTGATGTCACCTATCTTCTACTCTGTTACTCCCCTTATCCTACTCCTACACTCCACTGACTGTGCTCATTTGCTATGTAAACTTGCGATTCACTATCCTAACCCTCATTTGCATAGGATTGCCTACTAATGCTTGGTTACATCTCTTAGACTGAGCTTCCCCCTTTAGCAACCTCTACTCGGTGGCCATGTTGTCTTCAGCCTTCCATTCACTTGCATTGTAAATTCATATCAGCTATAAAATCCACATTTGTGGATCTTAATTATTGATTTTCTGTTTTTTAGGGTGCAGCGCGTTTATGCGGCACTGCACTATGCTTAACCCCGGAGATCGGGATGAAAAAAAAAGTTATTTTATTTTTATTTTGCATCACTTCACATTGCCAATGGCCATATTTTTGGCCATTGGCATGCTTCCTCCTGTAAATGCATCCTTTTTTTGGAGCTGTCACGGCTCCATTTTGCTATTTGCAGAACCGTATTCAGTTGTCAACTGACTACATTTCTGCAAATAACACTACTCCTACTCAGACAGGTTCGAGTTTCCTGGATCACAAATTTACCTCATTTGCATAGCTTTCGCCTGCGATTGAGGTAATTTGCATATCCAAGCCCTGTCCATGTATGACTAGTTTAAGGAGCTCTGTTACATGCCTCTACCGGCTCTTCCTGGATCGCTCGGCGGACATGTTGGCTGCATGGAGTCTTACTCTACTCTTAGACTCTGTGAAAGCCTTCGTGAATCCGGCCCATTATGTTTTATTTGTATAACAAGTAGTAAGGATACATTTATTGCAATGGACATTGTTATGATATCATATGCATTTCCTGTGACATTCCTAATCAAAACATTGTGACAAATAACATTATGGCCCCCTCTGTAACAATCTGTCAAGTGGATTCAAAGCCTGCATTTTGGTTTCGTTCACTGCACTTGCTCTTTGTGCCACATGAGATGTTACCTGAGAGTTGGAATGTATTCACTTAGTGCTATCCGAAGTACTAATATCCATGCACCAGCACCAGGCTTATTTGTGCTGCAGAAGGTGGCCCAAATTAAAATGTTCACTTTTTTCCTTGGAGAGTTAAAATGTATTTGTGTGGTACTGAGCAGAGTGGAATTGAAAAGGGTATTAAAAATAGGAAAACATTACACAACATTTGCATGAATCAAATGGTATACCTAGTAATAACTACAGGAAGAAGTGCATTACAGTGACAGATTCATCCTTCTCACATCTTGTTGGCACATGAGAACTTTGATTTCTGATGGACATTTTCAGGACTGTAGGTACTGCCAAATATTTGTAAAGGTAATTGGCAACAGCACACATATTGTTAGCAATACTGAAAATAGTTGATTTTCAAACAGCAACAAAATTATATAACAAAATATGTGTAAATATGGAAGAGCCCCCCTCTTTAAATGATCACTTAACTGGATTCAAACCCTGCAACTCCTGTCTTAGTTCTGTAAAGTCACTGCACTTACACCTTTTGCCACATAAAAGGTTAACTCATAGGTACATTTTCTTCAATGAAATGAACATTGTTTGCAGACTGCTGAGCAGAGTGCAAATGCAAAAGGCATTTTTTAAAAAAATTAAAAAAAGACCAAATTAACACATCAAATTGATATATGTAGCTTGGAACACAGCTGTTATAGCCTTAGCATGACATAGTCTGGTTGCACCATCAAAAGTAACATTTAAGTCACACACAAACAGGATTTCATGTAATGGTAACTGCTCAGAATGGGGACACACAGACAATGACAGGAGTTACTTTTTGTCACAGTACGTACAACTGCTCATGACATCAAAGTTTACAAAATATAGTATAAGTGTCATAAGGACTAATTGTGACATGGATAATTTTTCCAGCATATATAATATATATGTCCACATTACTCATGTTACTATTTTTGTGTTACCACACTTTAAACAATTTCATATCTTACAACATTCCTAACATATTATTATTAGTAGTAGTAATGAGAAGAGGTGCGTTTACAACAAAAACACCTGTGTACCATACATTCACATAGACTACAGGTAAGATATTTAGCATGTATCACACTTTAGCCTCTTCATTTCATATACAGCATTGTGTCCCAATAGTTATTCTGCATCCAGTAATAAAAACATTTCTGTAAACTGGATTTGAACCCAGCATCACCTGTCTTATTTCTCTACTCTCACCTCATGCACATATCATGCCACAGAGATACATACATGATAGGTGGAATTTATCCAGAGTGTTGACATTCTGCACTGGCACCAGGCTTGTTTACACTACAGAAGGCAGCCTAATTAAATGTTCCTTTTTTTTCTTAGGCAGTGAGCTGCAGTTAACTGCTTGGAACTGCTGTCAGTCCTGAGTGTGCAATGCCCAGTGGTGAGCAAATGATAAAGAAAAAGAAAAATAAATACTGAAATAGAGCAAACATTATGAAACAGGTTGATAAAATGTACAGTTCTGATATTTCCTCAACTTTATTGTGTTTCATCATGAACATATGCTCCTTAAACATTCTTATTTTCACACACAAATACAACCATCTCTTGATTAGAACTCCAGGACACTGGGGCATTCATAAAACACACTTGAAATTCCTATCAGTATGTGCTTTACACACACACACACACACACACACACACACACACACACACACACACACACACACACACACACACACACACACACACACACACACACTCTCACATACACATACACACAAACTTATACTGCAAAGATAAAAAGGAGGTTATATATATTCAATATGTGATATGTTACCAATTAACATTACAGATGCAAACTTCGGACCTTTGTTCTGTGTAATTTGAAGTTAGATGTGTGGAAAGCTATGATACTAGCAACAGAGAAGATAATCCTTCCTCATGCAACGTTAAATAAAAAAATGAACACTGCACTTCTTTTCTTCTCTTTATTTTGTGAATATCATTCCCATAGCTATGCTTCTCTGACAAGACTGATATGTGCGTTTGCCTTGCAGTTGATATATGTTCCAACAGATAATCTACTTCCTTAGAATTGAGGATACAATTGTACTCAGTCAGAAAATGTTACCATAAACAATTCATATAAATGTCAAGAATATTGTTCTCCTAAGACAGTCAGTGGTAGTCACAAAATTTCTTGTATGTCTCTTCTCTCTGACACGCCCTCAGTAAGTGTACATAAAGAGGACTGACCGTAAACATTTGATTGTTATTGTAGTCAGACTAATCATTCACACTTGTAAGCAATTAGCAGTTAACAGTCCTCATTGCTCATACTCTTAGAGGTGGGTCATGTGTATGCTATCATGTAGGTCCTAATATGATGATTACATTCTCTACACTTAGTGCAGATTGTGGAATTCATGACTGCTAATGAGTTCATACTTCATTTCCATACGTACAGTGCTCAGTGGGCTGAATCTGCTTTATATAAAGGTAATTGTGTAGGAAAGGAACTTGAATCATAGTAGGGGAGACTGAATCCAGAGAGCTTGATATTGCTACTTATTATTACTTAGCTTTGAAAAGTTGCTGCTACTTCACAGCTGATGTGCTGCAAAGGTACATTGCTGTTATGAACAGATTGATATATTTTAACATTACTTGTGTTCTGCATTCCACAATAAAAGTTTTGTTTTACTGTCTGCAATATTATCAGTAACTGTTGTCATGGGCATGTATATCACAGTTATTTCTAGACCCTGCAGTATTTTCAACATAATGATGGCAGTTTAGTGGAAATTTAAATTTTGAAAGCTGACTTCTTTGCACCAAAGACAGTTATTTTAATTATTATCAAGGTCAAGGGTTTTTGCATTATTAGCCCAGGTAATTATATTAAGGCTCTGATGTCTACCTGGCTGCCCTGCATGGAAGTGGATATCACACCAAAAACTATTAACCACTTTTCCTGGACAAGTATAAATAATTATTTTTTAATGCTGCCATGTACAACAGAGTGACAGAAATGTTTGTCCTGCTATGAATTTACTATCAAGTTCTTTCCTTCTTTTGCTATTTTTTTTGGGGGGGTTGTAATAAGTTGCGTGTACTTATATGAAGCCTTCCAACTTCATGTATTTTGTGTATGATGGATAGATATATTCATAGATATTTTTTGTGTGTGCATTTAACAATCAAGTTATTTCTTTCTTTTGCATTTGGGGCAAGTGAGAATTTGTCGGAAGTTGTGCTTACGCATATGGAACCCTTCTGTTTCACGTAGTTTTTGTATGATGGATGGATGCATTCATATATATTGTTTTAGGCTTAATTCCTTTTTTTACTTATGGATTTTTCTTTCCTATTATGTTTAGTCTCATACAGGGCTATGGTGCCCAAGACATCTGCATCCCATAAACTGCCATACACAGATACTGTGAATGATGTGATTATTCAGGCCATACTTTATTTATTTATTTATTTATTTATTTATTTATGTATGTATTTATTTATTTATTTATTTATCATTTGTTTACCTGGAAAGTCTGACTGGGATGCGACCCATTTTCAGTGGAGGCCCAGGGACAAAAGTTCCACAGGCATTTTTCAAGATAGAAATTAAAACAAAAAGCAGAATAGACATTTGAACATTACATGCTTTTGTTAAATAACTATTTTTTAACAGACTTATACCAGCAGTGTATTGGTTTGAACAGCCTTTATAAATACAAGACAACATGAGACCTTAGATGCATTGATGTACAGTTAGAATAATACAACATGAGATATAGAGTGATTGATAGCCATATTATTCAATTCATAATCAAGTGGCATTCCTATCAGAGAGAGGCAGGGGTGACAAGTCCTGCCTTAACTGTATCTGGGAACAGGTGGTAAATTATGTGAATGCAGTGGGAGGCCATGGATGTACATATTCCAAAATAAGACATAGGGCCAATGATATGATTACTGCAGCCAGACATCAGCCAGCTGCAATTGCCAATGAACATATGATACAGGGAATGGTCATCCTAGCAAGCCACCACTGACTGAAACAGAGAAGTCCTTGTCCAGTGTTAGAGATCCAGACAACTCAAAGCAAGGTTCACAGAGAATCATTGACGCTGAGGCTTACATGGGAGTCAACCCAAGTGTGTCGAATGTAGAACTTCCAGGTATGCTATATAAAGAAATTATACACACATACATATATAAATATCTGTATGTGTGTATAGATATATATATATGTGTCAGTTTACCATCAAAATGTTGATTGCACATAGTCGAATATGCATATAGTCAACAAATTTACACAAAATCCATACTGCTGACTTTTCAGAATGGCAAACAAAAAAAAAAACAAACATCAACATTTCTGACTGCTCCACACCTAAAAACATAGGTCAAAAAGGTGGTGATATTTTGCGGTTCAGAATATCAGTGTTCAGCTTTTTCAACAGTTGGAGTTCGGAGTTCACGTAAGTGGTATCGATGATGTGCAATCCATATTTTGATGTCATATGTATGTATATATGGACACACAGATACACACACACACACATTTCATTTATATATATATATATATATATATATATATATATATATATATATATATATATTTATTTATAAAGACAGAGACACAGGTGGTAGAAGAAACATGGAGATTGAGAACTAGGGAGGAAAGGGGGCTGGGAGAAGTCAGTGAACAGCAGTGACTTCTATGGCATGTGTCTTATTCTGCATCTGTAAAAGCAATTGTTTTCGGGTCCTTCTGCCATTTGCTTTGTGATGCTTATCATCTGTTTCATCTCCCTTTTTTATATGTAGACACATCTGGGTCTGTCACTACATGATCACCTGCACATGGTAATCACACTTTCTGTTTTCTAATTAATGTCCAAAAGGTAGATGTATGTGTAACTGAAAGTTATTTTGATTTCATTCCATTATTTTAATTTGTAATGTTTCACATAACATAGGTTTGATAATTGTTTGTTCTATATTTCCTTTTTACTTTTGTTGTTTTTTATTGTTATCATAGGAAATCCACTCAGTGGCACTATGAAACTTCTGCCACCTGATGTCAGAGTATTGATAGCCCCTGTTGATGATGATGCTAGTAATGAAGAGGCACAGTCTGGGGGTGCAAAGGGTCAGTCTGATATTGAGGTTGTGCCTGCAATATTTCCTGCCCCTATTTAAGATGCAGTCAGTATGCCTATGCATAGCCATGACACAGAGACCTAAGGCATTGAACAGGTTGAGGGGGACACAGTTGATCAGGGTATTGTGGTTGCTCCAGTTGTACAACTGGCTGATTCAACCCATAGTCATCATGAGGGCAGGGTGCCACCAAAGTAAGTTGATAGAGGTGCTTGAAAGAGGTCTACCATCCACCCTGCTCCTAATGTTGGTGTGTCAGTAGGTGCCACATGATGTACAGAGACACAGGTGCATTCTGCCAGGGCCTCAGAATAGATAGCGTGAGTACTAAACATTGTGTATTCTGATGTATGGGATTCCCTGAACCATGTGGGTGACTCCTTGTACAGGATGAATGGCACACTGGATCAGGCAGTGTCTATAATGAAACTTCTGCTGAGGGAGTGTCAGCATCCATGTGACCATAGAGCTGCTACAGTGGCACTACTTCCACTGCTCTGTCAGTGATTGTGGTGTTCATACCAGACATGGTAAGCAACGTGGTCATGGTCCTGGACATAGTTTTGATGAGAGTTCATCCAGCAGACATCACTCATGTTCAGGTATCACCTGAAATTCTAGCCAGGACAGGGAACTAGCAGTGCAAATCCTGGCAGAGGTAATGCTCGTGGTTGGTGGTGTTGATGCAGAAATGACTTGCTTACCACGTATGCCAGTATGTAGTGCCAGCACAGTGCTTGATTAGGTTTGTGCAGACACATGCACACACACACACACACACACACACACACACACACACACACACACACACACGCACAAAACTTATCTAAGCAATGCTGTTGACTGCTAAACACATCATGGAACAGAGTGCAAGTATTTTGGCAGAGGTTGCTATGTTGTAGTACAGAGCTCCTCCTGTGGTGTCTAGACACCAGAACCTTGAATTGAGCAAGCCAAATACATGTTCTGTGATATTCCTAGTTTAAGAATGGGCATCATTGTATCTTTGCTCAGTAGAGTTGTGTGAGTTTCTCATGGGTGTTATGAGGGGTGAATTGTGGAAATTCATCCCTAGCAAACCTTGTGCACAGATCACAGGTGTGCCATATGTGTGAGTTGTGAAAACTGCCTGGATTACCTGCACATACTTTGTAGATTATCCCTTGGGCATTATAGACAACTTTCTTTTCTGTCGGTGTACCCACTTCCCTGTTCACTAGGTGGGGCATTTATTTCTATGTGTTTGCAATCTATGGCCCCCAACACTTCGGGGAAGTGTGCTATTCCATAAATTAACTAGTTCTTGCTCTCTCCTATGGGGTGCGTGGGAAACACATATGCCTTCTTGAATGTTGCAGCACTGCATTTAAAAACTGATATAATGTTCTGTAAGCTGAAGCATGTGACCCCCCTAATATATCTCTTGTGTGTCTTTGAAAAACACCTGTAGCTAGTATACATAATGCTACACATGCTTTTGTTTCCACTGTGATGGGTTCTCTAGAATTTCCCTGGGGCATCAGGTGAATATGGCATAGTTCTTCAATTATTCCCTGTCCACCCGATATCACCCTGCACGTTCTGTGTCATTCAGTCCATGATAAGTCAAAAGAGGTATAAACATCTTCTCCTTCTTAGCTGAGGTCTTGCAGCAGCACCAGCAGCAGTAGCACTTTCAATTAAAGCCTGTTGCACATACAGTTTTATACATACATACATACAGCAGCAACTGCTAACATGTTTTTTTTTCCTAAGTGTAATTATGGTTGTAATCCAAAGAGTTTGGGATTTCAGGGCAAATGGCTACACTGAGTATATACAATTCTTTATAGCTTCATGAATAGCTCCATCATGTTGAACTGGTTAATTAGCATGTAATTCAGCTACTTTTGTTGTCATTAGCATATTCTGCCTTTTAACTTTCTTTTGTGGCTCTTCAGTAGGTGTAGAGCCATTTAGTGAATACGAAATGTACTATCAAATGCGCAGCGCACAGTGCTTTATACACGATAGCTGTACTTAGAGTAACTGTTAATGAATCCATACCATAATCTAGAAGTTTTAGGAATGGTTCTATCCTCTTCTGTCTTTGATGTTACAGGAAAAAATATATATCTCCCTTTGTATATTACAAAGCCACCAAGTATCTTACAATAAAAAAATTACCATTTAAAAAATAAAAAAAGAGCTAACTGCCTATTCAAGCCAAAAATGAGTAAAAAATAAACAAAAGGTTGAAGCGAGTAATAAAATATGCATTGACAGACTAATGTAAATTTTTACAGATTAAAAAAAAAAATCAAGAAAAGTTGAATAAAAATGTGGCTTCAGTCAAACAATTACTGTGCTACTAATGAAGTAATTAAATTTAAGCAAGGACACTTGTTTACTTTTCAGAACAGGAATTAAAAGAAAGCCTGTCATTCAAACTAGGGTGGTTTAACTACTTGTCTAACAAATTCCACCACTGGTCTTCTTCAGACCAAAGTGTGTTATTTGAATCACACTTTTCATAATGTGTCATAAATCCAAAAATGCCAAAGAATGTAAAAACATGAGAAGTTTCTTTCCCCACTGTGTTAACATGTTAAAAGGGGATCCTTTCTTTTCTTTTCTTTTCTTGTTGACCCCCCCCCCCCAACACACACTGCATACCTTCCAGCTGTGACCATCAGCTGATTTCTGCTCTAATTACTCCTAAGCTTTGTATCACCAGTACTATCCTCTAAGGATGGGACTGTCTCACAAAAGTTGAGTTGGAAAGGAAATGAGGAAACACAGAGGGGAACCTTCGGCCAAATCATCATATATTTATTTGAGTATGTGGGGCATTTTCATTGTTTGGATTGCCCTAACTAGGCAGATGTGCTAATGTCATGGGCATGACTGCATATAACGTCAGCCAGCTCAATCCATACCTTATAACATAGATTTTTTAACAGCAATCTGACTTATGATCATGGCCAGCCTCCATCACTAAGAAAGTACATACTCACAAGCTGAAGTCCTTTCCATATCTCCTAGAGTGGCAAGCTGATAAAATGCTACTCCTTCTCACCCCCCCTCCGCAGCTACTTCAGCAACTGCTTGATCGTAGGTTGGCTGGGTTATAATTGGGGTTCCATCTCTCTATGGGGTCCTTTTTAATACCATATGGGGTCCTTTTTTAATACCATATAAGTCTTCTTTTATTCTGTCTTTAATTTTTTTTTTGTTTTCTATACAAAATCTTTCACAGCAGAACACATCTTCAAACATTAACATCTCAGTATTACAGCTAAGAAATTGTGAAAAAGTATATATTTTCTTGCCAGATACCAAAAAACATTCATTCTTGCTGCATACCTAGAGTATGTACTGTAATTACATTTATATGTGCATTTTGTTCATTGAATAATGAACTTCTATTCCAAAAGAGGATGACATTTCACTTAATAATGCCAGGTTGGTAACTAGGTATGCCCATTGGACACACAATCCCTTTTCAGTGGCATCTGGGAGAAATGTCTCTTCTAAGTGATATGCTCAAGGTCACACCATTGGCAGAAGGAGTCAAACCCTGTGCTACAAGAACTATAGTACACAGCCTTAACCTTCTGCACCAACTGCCAGCTAAGACTTAGTGTTCTGCCTGTCTTAAACATCTTATTAAGGGACTTTCCTAATAGCCCAGTTATCACTATTATTGACTATTTTTTGAGGATCATCTGATATGTCTACCATGTAAAGAAATCTTATAAATAAATGGATACCTCTGCATTGTTTCCATTGTGATTCTGTCATTTCTTATACCTAAAGTCCTAACACTAATAAGTTCTTTACATGCTCTAGTGACAACTTCACTAATTTAACCACACAGTAAGAATGTTTACTTTAGAAATTCAGTCCACATCATAAAAACATTAATTAAGCTGGGATTTCTACATGAACACCAAAACAGTCTCTTATGGATTCAATTTTATCAGGTAAGAGATGACAGCAAAATGCCGATGTTTATTCTAACAAGTTCTCTATATAAACTCCATTGGAAATCAGCTCCATCATTAAAGATATCAAAGAATGGACTTCTTATGGACTTCTTTGGAAGGTTAATTTCATACCCACTATATTGTCGTTTTGAAAAATATGAAATGTATCTGAATTCACATTGTGATCATGCCATATAACAAACATATACCTGATAGAATGTGTAAGAGTGAATGTTGTAGTAAGTTTCCTTCAATCAACACAGAAACAAAACTACTAGCATTTAAAGGAGGGACTGAAATTGCATGTAAGGCTATAATTACTGTTGAAAAAAATATGGTAAAACTATTTCTATAATTAATACCATATAAGTCTTCTATTATTCTGTCTTTAAAATGTTTTTTCTATAAAAAAATTTTCACAGCAAGCAAGAATGCACATTGTACACATTTTACTGCACTTCAGAGGAGGAGACGACGTGCCAGAAGGATAAATGACTGACAAGTCTCTGGGAGATCAGTAACATCACTACAATCCTTCCATGTCATAAAATGATGATAATACTGTTTTTACTTTCACTAACCTAGCTCAGTTGTACACCACAGCTCCTAATCCCATGGATGTATAAACTCGTTTTTCAAATCTGATTATGGAAAATGCCTGTATGCATCCTTGCATGGTCTCTTACAGTGACATTAGTCTATAGCCTGGTATGTCCTATGAGCTTGTAAAGGTTGTTGTTTGTATTTCATCAGCTGAAAAATAGTGAAAGAATTTTTCTCTTTTACACAGGTAGCCATTACAGGCAGCAGGAAAGTAAGAGTAGGGTACTTGTATTTTTTCTTACTGGGACTGTAGAACAGAAATGGCATTCTCAACTGCTCAGTCAGTCTGTAGCTTCATGGTTCTGTCATCTCCAGCAGTGGTGGACCAGTCTGGCTAACAGAGCAACTACCCCAGGAGAACCTACCTTCCACTGTATGGCATTATTCTTCCAGCTGATCAGGATAATGCACACTGTTAAAGTAGGGTTGTCTTGCATGGATATGGAATCTCAGGTGATGCATCTCTAATTCAGAGACATACAAAGAGAAACGTATTTATTAATATATCATGTTATGACAGAAATTATTTGTATTAATTTATGAATCAAGTACAGCTTTTATGCATGTATTAGAACCCGAATTACTGTATTTGTGACAATGTGCAATAATATCAAACTGAATATTCTACATGTATTTGTTTCTCTGAAGTTCTAATACATGTATAGCCATAAAATTTAGGATTCCTATATCCTGCTACACTACGTAGCATCACATCAGACATCCTAAGTGACTATAATGACTATAATAGATATTGTTTTATTTTTTCACATTAGCATCAATTGCTCATGCCCAGCCAGATTGATTCACACTAACATGTAATTCTTTGCCTGCTTCACTCCTCTCCCACTGTTAATTCCCTAGCCACCCCTAATAATTTAAATTGCACATTCCTCTCCCCCAGTTCTCCACTTATCAAACTCTTCCCATTACTGATCCATACCCTTCTACACATCATCAGTCCTATAAACTTAATATCTTGATCATTTACAAAAGTTAGTTACTTAAGTACCTGTACCTGCAGTTTCCTTTGTACTATCTCAACGTTATAGTTTTACTCATGGGTGCCGGAACCATAGAGCCAGGGGGAGGGGGAGACCCCCCCCCCACACACACACACACTTTTACAGCTGCAAGACCCGTCGTAAAAAATGAATGAAGTGGAGTTTTCATGCTAACATGGATTTGCATGTGGAAGTTAAACTAACTAAACTAGCTGTACTTGTTCTCTTACTGCTCTGTGTTACAGGAGTTATGCTGCCACTGTTCCGTTGGTGCTGCCAGAGTCATGCCGGTAAGGAGAGTTTTGTTCTTTTATTTGCAGGAGTTATACTGCTCGTGTGTGTGTGTGTGTGTGTGTGTGTGTGTGTGTGTGTGTGTGTGTGTGTGTGTGTGTGTGTGTGCGTGCGTGCGTGCGTGCGTGCGTGCGTGCATGCGTGTGTGTGTGTGTGTGTGTGTGTGTGTGTGTGTGTGTGTGTGTGTGTGTGTGTAAAATGTCCCAGTTAGGTATACCTGGTGGTTAGTGTTACTCAGGCTCAAACAAGAGCCTAAATTATCTACCCATACCACCACTTGTGATTCAGGGAGTTGATTCCATAGCTCTCAACTGTACAGTTTTCACAGAATATTTGGCTCATACATTTGGTCTGTTCCTCTTAAACTTTGTGTTTTTCTGGCAAATCAGTGAGAACTGAATTCATTAAATAATGATAGCCATTTAAGTTTCAGTCTTCCTATCTTTCAGGAAACACATGGTAACACAAAACACTTTATTTTAGCAACTTTCTAACATTATACAAGCAATATTTAAAATGTGTCCCAGGCTTTGAAACTTTGCTCCTGCCCCAAATAAATTTTGGCTTTTTCCAGATTTCTTGTACTCTGAAGTTGAGAGATTTAGTTGAGTGTCAAGTGGATTTTACAAGAAGCTGAGAGCTTCAGGGGAAGAGAAGTTTAGTGCTACTTATACTAAGTTGCTTGCATTGTTAGCAGCACAACAGGTAGTATGCTTGCTTTTGATGCAGAAGGCTGTGGGTTCTACTCCCACAGTATGCAGATGGATCGCTGATACTGTACTGTTTTGTACTTTAATGGGAGTGGATGCTGCAGTCCTATGAATTTCCTCCTTTGGAAAAGTTGCCTAGTAACTTTGTTTCTGTTATCAGTTTGACATCCATTCCCCATTGCAAAATTACTAGCTTATCATTTTTTAATGTAGCATAGGCAATTTATTGTTCAAGGGCAACAGGCACTTTATTTGTAGATGAAACAATGAAATATTAAGTTGTTTGCTAGCAGAAAATTCTTCATTAGTTACAGATCCCTTTAATGTGGAATTATTTAGATGACTTACTTCTGCAGAGATTTTGCAAGTTTACTGATATTGGTGGATTGTAATGACAGAAGCTTGAGTGGACTTTTATGGTTGAAATTTTTGGAAATGGGTAGTTTTGTAATTATTGGTTCATACATTTTGTTTCATTGTTTACTGGAAGACTGTTCAAAGCTACAAATTTAAAACACATTCTAAAAAGTGGTGCTGTATTATACAAGGAATATAATTTAATACAATCAGGAAGGTGAATCAAAGAATGCATACATGTATGCTTCCTCACAGGATGCAGGAGATCAAAATAGGGGAAGAAACCAGTCACCAATGGAGTCCCCCCAGGTTTGGTGATTAGACTTTTTCTGTTTGACATAAACATCTCAAAAGTAGAAAGAAATACCAAAGAGTTTTGGCCAACTAAGTTTGAGATGACTGCAAGCTAAGAGCAGTAATTGAATCCCTAAATCATGCAGGAAGGTATGCCCCAAAGAATAACTGAATGCCAGAATCATGAATTGAAACTAAACTCCAAGAAATACATTATCGTATCCTTTGGGAAGTCATCTTTTCCAGGAACTGCCAAATTGACAATGCCCTCTGAGAACTGACCCAGTTGTTTGGCATTTGGGAACTTATGTGTACAGTGACCTAACTTTTGACCAATATGTGCCAAGAGTCATAAGAAAGACTTTCTGTATTCACAGCTTATAAACAAATTGATTGTGACTAGATCTAGAGATGTTATTGTCCCTCTTTACAAAGCCCTCATTAGGTCAATAATTTTGTATAATGCCCACTTTGTGGCATGTATCTGTCAAGACCCATGTAACAATTGAAATACCCACAGAGATACCTTACTAAAAGGAAACAAGTCCTAAACAATAGGTCTTGCATGGAATACCTCAAAGATTTATCACTATACTCAGTATGCTACAGAGTGCTTAGACGTGACATGTCTGGCATACAAGGCATCCTCCGACCTAATGCAGATGGACCTACTAAAAATCGGCAAGTCAAATGACATCAAAAATACTCAGTCCAGGTATCTAAACTGAATGTTGTGGAGAGATGGATATATATATCACAAAGCCTACTACTGTTCCAGAACAGACTATCCATTCAAGTAAAACAAAGCTCATCCCTGTTCATATTAAATGCAACTTGGATCTAAGAATAGGTAATAGAAAATGTACTCCAGGATTGCCCCTCATGCCACTAATGGATAGAAGCAGTTCCTAAACGCTGCATCCCTTACATAGGTCCCCTCTATATATCTATAGTATGATCACATTTATTCTCACTAGGGCTAATATACAATTAACAGCCATGGGATAGGTAAGACCAATCAGAAAATGTTAATTCAAGCACCAAAAGGGAAAATTGGCTAAGCTTAAAATGTCCTCCAAGTGAACCTATGTTGTGGTAGTAAATAGTTTTTAAAAATTGTCCTTTTTAGATCACTAAGTGCCCCTCTCACCCTCCAACCCCCCCCCCCCCAGTTTTCAGCAGCTTCTGGCACCTCTGCTTTTACTTTATAAACCCTGTTAAACAATGAGCCATAGTACTACACTCTGCATCCAGCCTTCATACAAAAACTTTAATTTATAACTTAAATTCAGCATAGTTTCTCACATATTCAACAGCACAGAAACTATACAAATGCACTGACCAACTCCATTAATAGTTTTACATATATATATATATATATATATATATATATATATATATATATATATACGGTACTTACGTATTATCGCAACCAGATTTTCGGGGTAGCGAAATTCGCATACCTCAACTGTAACGACTGCATGTAAGACTCAGAAGAAATCTTCAAAGGCTTTTCTACTGCTGGTTTATATTGATTACGTTTCAGGAACACAGTAAGCTGCATACATACACAGGTACTTTCTATCAGCACTTACACAATGTAATCGTATATGAAGTAGCACGGCTGACATTACATATTCTCACAAGCAGCTTCCAAAGCTGGCAAAAATTTTCCCATTTTTGTTTCCTATCATGTTCTCTGCCTAAATCAAACAAGGTTGACCATAACTCCATAATTTACTGACATTAAGACTCGATGATGATTCAGAAATCAGTTTTGGCAAGGAACACTTGAAAACATGATTCATACATCTGGACACTTGAGAGGTATCAGTGTGCCCAACTATATATATGTTAAAAAACGGAAGAAAAAGTCTGGTAAATATGGAATCCAGGAAACTAGAGAAGCTCATTGTAAAGGATTTCATCCCATCTACTCTGCATTTTCCTATTAATAAAAGTCCGTTTGTGAAATTTGAAACATACAATATAGGCACAGAATTTAAAATTGGCTGTTACACCCTTTTTAGAACGTGGAGAAATCTGTACTTACAAATTACATTTCTCAAAACGATAGCAGCCCTGACAAATCAACCGTGCGTCTGTAATGCATGCAAATCAGTCAGACAATTTTTTTTCAATTGTTTATCTTCCTAAAGGTAATGCAAACTTTCTTGTCACCAATAAGGACTTTGTATAACCCCTTTCTGTGTTTCATAAAAAATAATCCTAGAGGAGGAAATCTGAAAAACTATTTAGCATATAGGGAATTATACTGGCAGGTCTTAACTGACGCCACTACAACTCCAGGTATTAATGATTCCCTTTCGATTAAGCCTTTATTAATGTTAAATTGTTAATTCATTCTTCAAATGAATTTTTACATTATTCAATTTTTATATGTATAAAGTTTTATATTGCAATATGTATAGATTATGTAGAATGTTTTAATATGCATTTAATTTAAAGGACTATGTTTCTTTAAAGATTGAGCTATTTAGGTGCCATTTTTAAATTTTAAATATAAATTGAACACACTTTCATTCCATAATTGTTCTGAAGAAGCTTGCTGTGATGAGTGAAAGCGCTCAACAAAAAATTTTGTGGACATTCATTAAATTTATTTTGTTTTTATTCTTTGACCGGTGGATTTATTTTGCTGACTTCAGCTGTGAAAGGTTGTTTCCATTTGGTATTTTGTGTGGAGAGGAATTGTGTTGACCCAAACGGTAATTCTTTGATTCACTTTTTAGAATGTGGAGAAATCTGTACTTACAAATTACATTTCTCAAAATGATAGCAGCCCTGACAAATCAACCGTGCGTCTGTAATGCACGCAAATCAGTCAGACGATTTTTTTCAATTGTTTGTCTTCCTAAAGGTAATGCAAACTTTCTTGTCACCAATAAGGACTTCGTATAACCCCTTTCTGTGTTTCATACCCTCAGTACAGTTGAAGTATGCGAAATTCACAACCATGAAAATCTGGTTGCGATAATACGTAAGTACCATATATACATATACATTAGTTTTCCCGACAGAGTACCCTCTTCCCTTACACCTGCCATCTTAAACCATGTCCAACAAACCCCATACCCATTCCTTATCACAGAGTACTAATCTTCTACACACAGCCTCATCCTACACTCCTCCATCTACCCTCCTTCAACATTATTCTACTTTCTGCAATCCTACAAAAGTTAGCACACTCCACCCAGGTATCTCAACCAGTTCACTTTCTTATTTTACTTTCCTAGCAAATAATCTGACATTTCTTCTTTTCATTCTATCCTTCCTCCTCAGTCATTTTATCATGCACCACCTCATCCCTCTTACTCTATACCTTATACAGCTATCCATACTGTCCTCTTATCATCAATCATTATAGTCAGAAAAACCTACATCCCCATTTCTTGATTTCCAACTACACACTCATCTTCCTCAATTTTCCTGTATCTCTCTTCAAACATCTACAGTGCAATTTTTCACCATTTCATTAACTTTGCACCCCTTTATTAGTTCTTTATACATAAACACCAAAGTCACTCTCCCACCTTCATAGCACAAGAAAACAAATGAATACTACAAAATCTTGGTCCTCCTCTGATAGGTAGTGATATTCATTCCCTCTTCTGCCCAAACTCTTATATTCCATCCTCTTATGACTCTATCCCATATAGTCCTATCACCATCTTAGCCACTCCATCAGTTTATTTCCCACACAATCTTAAACTGTTTGGCCTCAACATCTATTGCTTGTGCAACAAAATCTCCTCACTACAAACTTGTCTCCAATACCTTCCTGATATTCTAGCATTAACATAAACTTGCTTAAAGCCATCTATCACAAACAAACACACAAAAAATGCTACAAGGCATCTTACAGTTTGGCTCTCCCACCAAAAGATGGCAGGGCTATCATGCTTTTTCATAACTTTCAAATAAGTACCTGCCCCAAAGAAATCCCCCTATTTTCACAGTACTGAAATGCTAGTGTCTATCATGCAAGTAAACATATGCATATGAGTAATTGCCTTATATATTCCTTCAGGCCAATTTATTAATATGCCAACTATTAAGGACATCTTCACCTGGACTTCCACTTACATATCACAATTGCATTGGGGGCATGAATACTAATGAATCTCTTGTTATCCTTTCTTCTCCTCCTCTACTGAGCAGCACTCCTTTGCCTCCCTCTTTCCGCCTTCCACTTTCACAAACCTAATCGCCAAACCAAGCAGATTTAATAGTTTCTCATGTGCAAGACAATACTAAATAGGATTCTAACAAATAACCGAAACAACATAACCAAAGCAAGAATTTTATCTGAGTCTGTAAGAAATCACCACTTCACCAGTGCCATTAGTATGCACTCCTCTTCACACACATGTATACACACACACACACACACACACACACACACACACACACACACACACACACACACACACACACACACACAGAGACAAATTCTGTATAACGTGTAAGTGTAAGTGATTTATTACTGTTTTTCCTGCACTTCTGTGTACTTTTTAACCCAAAAAACAAAAAAGAACAAAAAAAAAATCCTTGTTTTCCCACCTTTTCTCGACTAGTTTAGACCAGTATACAGGCTTTGCTGTATTCTGGACTGTGGTGTAGTTCCTGTGTTGTCCATTGCCTTACTTGGATAGAAGGAAGTTTTTTTGCTCACCAGTGGGAGTGGGGAGCCTTGAGCAGCCTATCTGTCCGTGAAGGAGTGACCTCAGCACAAGAGCTTGTAGTAATTGGACGTTTTGGACCATTTCCAGCTCTTTTGAAGTTCCCTGTTTAAAACCCGCCTCTGAGCGTTTTTTCTGGCTATACTACTCAGAAACAGCTCCTCGTGGTCCTGCAGAGTGGTGCTAGCAGCAGAGAACTGAGAAAAGCGACTACTTTACTGATCTAAGTATTTTTTACCTGAGAGACCTTCTTTTTCTTACTTTGAACAAGTTTAAACTGCTTTATTACCTGTTTTTTGCATTGTACATTATCTGCACTTAAGTTACATTTGGTCGAAAGTTTGTTTGTTAAATTTAATTAACTGTTGAGGCTGCCCACTAAAGTGCGCTAGCCTGTGTAAGTGATTTATTACTATTTTCCTGCATTTCTGTGTACTTTTTAACCAAAAAAAAAAAAAAAAATCCTTGTTTTCCCGCCTTTTCTCGACTAGTTTAGACCAGTATACAGGCTTTGCTGTATTCTGGACTGTGGTGTAGTTCCTGTGTTGTCTATTGCCTTACTTGGATAGAAGGAAGTTTCTTTGCTCACCAGTTGGAGTGGAGAGCCTTGAGCAGCCTATCTGTCCCTGAAGGAGTGACCTCAGAACAAGAGGTTGTAGTAATTGGTCATTTTGGACCATTTCCAGCTCTTTTGAAGTTCCCTGTTTAAAATCCACGTTTGCGCGGTTTTTCGCGATTGTGCGCATAGCGCAGCACCGGTTAAACAGGCTTAAACTATTCCTGGCTCCGCCAAGTCTGCACTTCAGTTTTTCCCTTAAGAAAGCTCTACTTTCAACAAAATCAGTCTATTCACTATATTATAAGCTTAGCACTTGCTCCTAAAACCTTTCTTTCAAGTGAAGCACCCTTATACTAATGTAAGCACTACATCCACCTACAACCCGTGTTAATACCCACTTCCCTTCAAAGTCCTCTCTCTGACCCATTTTCACATCACCCCCTTATACTATTCTGGCATGTTGAGTGGTATATTACTGACGTCCTCTCCAGTTCAGCTGGTTAATCTGGGAATCCTGAGACAATGTTACAATTGTCTCATGTACACAGACAACCCTCTCCTCCTCCCAACAAACACAAACACATGTGAGAGATGCAACTATATAGCCAAACTGGAGGCTGAACTCTCTCAACACAGGACTAGCAAGACCAGACATGAGGAGAAGGTAACCACACACACAACAAAACCAGTCTCACATAAACCAACCACAACTGCAAACCAAACACATAAAAACACAAAGACATACTCGGAGGCTCTAATAAAAAACTTACCAAAACAACAGAGGCTCCCAAAGCAGACACCCAAGAAAACACCACCTCAAAACACTGCACATGCAACACATAGTACACAAAGTCAGTGTGCCAAACAATCACAGCCCTTAAGACGAAACACCATGCCTGATACACTAGTAATAGGTGACTCTATAGTCAGACACACTGACGTCCCACTTACCAGGTTGAACAAAGAGAGGGTAACGGTGAGCTGCCTGTTGGGTGCTAGGATCCACCACATAACACAAGCACTCAGGTCACTCCAAAGCAAGTACAAATATGACTCCGTCATTGTCCATGCCGGCTTGAATGACCTGAGACGTACCTCCTTGGACTACATGAAAAGAGACATAGAGGAGCTCTCTGATTATGTAGCCCAGGCCGGTATGACCCTGACCCTGAGCAGCATCTTGCCCTCA